>NW_007729195.1:179601-188257 GCF_000696425.1 Galeopterus variegatus
GGTCCGGTACGGGGGCAACACTGAGGGTTGCGATCCGTTGCCGGACACGGAAAAAAAAAAAAAAAAGACAAAAAAAATGAAAAAAATTAAAAAAATAAAATAAAAAATCTACCTTTTATCTGAGGTTAATGAAAAATAATCAGTAAACTCTAAGACTAGATAATGTATCACTTTTGTACTTGGCAGTAAAAAAACAAAAGATGGTGAATAAAGATCTCAGATTTAAACAAAAAAATATAATCCTTATTATTGTCAACAATAAAATATCATTATTATTACCAATGAATTGTAACATATATAGTGTGACATGTAAAACATGCTCTAATCTTGAGTATAACTTGAAGATTTTTTTCACAATACATATACACGTGTTTAACTACCACACAGATACAAGTATAGAATATTTTCAAAACTCTGCAAGTTTTACTCTTTCACTTTCCAGGGCATATCTCCTCTAGAGAGGTAAACACTATTATGATATCTATCTTCAATCATTTAGATTCTCCTGTTCTTAAGCAACATGTAACACAATCGTATAAATGGAATAATACAGTATACAGTGTAGAGCTCATTTTGCATTTAGTTTCTTTATAATATCTTATTCTTCATAGAACATTTTTCTAATGTAGGTAATTTCAAAAAAACAAAGGAAAGTTTTAATCTCAGTACTAAAGTTTATTCCTAACTTAATATTTATTTTTTAGAAAAAACTTTGAACACCTCCATTTTTTGGTTGATTTTGCTTTGCATAAATAATAAAACTTCATAAGGCAATGAAAAGTGAATAATAATTTTTGACAAATTTAGACCGTGGTGATAGATAACCTTAGATATAGCTGCCCACTACTCTTCTCCCACCAAGAGCATATCATTTCTTCCACTTAGAAATTAAATCTATTTCACTTCCCCTTGAATCTGGGCTAGCTTTGCCACTTATTTTGTCCAATGAAATGCAGTAGGAAGAATGTGCCAATTCTGGTCCAAGTTCTTAAGAGGTCTCGTAGCTTTCCTCCTAACTGTTGGTGCACTCTCTCTTGGATCACTGCCATTATATTATAAGGAAGTCCAGGGTAACCTGATGCAAAGAGAAGACAGAGGAGAAGTCCTGGAAAATAAGCCATACATGGAGAGAGATATCTCATAGAAGAAAACAAGTGCCCTGGTTTAGCTCACACCTGAATGCAAACACATGCATGATCACATTTAAGTAATATGAATCAGAACCATTCATTCAATCCACAGAATTATGAAAAATAATACATTTGTTTTGTGTAAACCCAGTAAATTTTAGAGTGGTTTGTTACACAATAGATAACTGAAAAGGAAAAAAATACACCTAGCACTCACATTAAAGCAACCATTCTCATTATCTTTATTTATGTATTTATATTGAAACATGATTGATTATACATATTTGTGGTTTAGAAAGTTGACTATCAGTATTTGTACATAATACGTGGTGATCAAATCAGGATTATTAGCATATTCATCAATACAAAACATAATTATTCTTTATGTCCGTTACCCAATTTCTCTCTGACCCCCTCCCTTTCCCACCCTTCTAACCATACTTCTGTTCTCTCCATCTGAAAGTTCAATGTAATATTGTAGTTGTTTAAATGAACATGGAATACCAAAAAACAGGAATAGAGACTTAAATTCTTACAATAATTATTAAAATTTAATGAATAATAATTTTTAGATGAATAGGATGGTACCAATGCTCCTCTTTAATTATTAGTATGTTGCTCTACATTTGATATTGATAAAGATCACTTGTATGTTAGCTTGCAACAGTGCTCCCATATCTTCACTTTATCCCATTATTAGAATAATATACCCATGTCCTTTTTCTATACCTCCCATTAAAGTGGGGTTACTGTCTTTACCTATTGATGTTGGGCTTGGCATGGGACTTGCTCTAGGTAATAAAATTTTGGCAGAATAGACAGTAAGGCAATTATAGCTCAGGCTTTGAGATATGTCATGGGTTTGTGCACACTCTGGCTCTTCTATGGTTTCACTTGAGAAAATCGTGCTCTGCATAGCCTTAGACCTTAACTCAAAGAGCTGCTGGGGACCAAACCCAGGTTTATCTTGTTGATCCCAGTAGTATCACCACCACAGTACCCATACGTGAGAAAATCAATAAGTTGTTTATGGTTTCACTTGAGAAAATCGTGCTCTGCATAGCCTTAGACCTTAACTCAAAGAGCTGCTGGGGACCAAACCCAGGTTTACCTTGTTGATCCCAGTAGTATCACCACCACAGTACCCATACGTGAGAAAATCAATAAGTTGTTAAAACTCTGAGCCTGTGTTTTAGCAGGAGGAATTGACTAATGCACATCTGACAATGCCTTATGAATTACTCCAATCTTTTTAAAAAATTACATTAAATTTTAATCTTCAGAAATAGTGTATCACAATATAGAACATTATGAGAGTGATTTTGATATGTTTTGAAATTTTCAACATCTTTACAAATCCCCAAAATTTCTTAAAATAATTCGCAGAGAAAGGAGTTATAAAAATCAGAATAAAAATGTTTAAAGGATATTTTAAATGTGCACATACACATACAAATTTCACTATTTCAGTATAATAGACATCAATTTTTTAGTTTTTCTTTCTTTTTTCTTTTTGAAACTTCATTTCTGAGATACAACATTCTTCAAATAAAAAATAAATGTTTCTCTCAGTAACTGGTTTAGATAAATCTTGCAAATCCCAGGAGGAGATCACATGCAACAAAGAAAATTTCCCTAGATTTCGAATGAGATATTTTCCTTTGTGGACTTTATAATTAGGCAATATGGTAATTACTATTTCCAATTTTTCTTTAATTTCTATGGTCACAGAAAATTAAATGTCACCTGAATAAATCTGTATTTTTTTGCCTTCTCAAAATAGAAAAAGACAGTAAAATAAACTAATCGCAAGTAAAATGAAATAGTTAATAATGTGTGTTAATATGGTCAAAACATTCAGGAAAAAACTAAATTTTGAACTTGTCTGTGGTGTATTCATAATAAGCACAAAGACTAGAGGCCACAAATTTGAAAAGCCATAGGAAGTAACAATAAGATATTATGAAATATGTGACTATTTGTTGATGAACACTTATGATTTGTATATTTTCTATAAATACGTTATACACCAACAAAATTTTTAAAGACTTGAAAGTTGGGAGGAATGGAGGGACAGAAGGAGAGAGTAAAGCAAAAAATAAGGAAGGAAGAACGGAAGGAGGAAATCAAATAAAAGAAGAAAGAAAAATAGAAAATAGAAAAGAAGGGGGGGAAAAACTACCATCAATAGGAGATAATGTCATAAGGATGTTGCTTCAAATTAGCAATTGTCATTACATATTACAATGAAATATATAAACATTGCACATAATTGTTAACACTTTGTGCTTGCCCAAGAAGCATACCTTCCTTTTTGTAAATTTAGAATTTTAATGTGTATCCTGTTATTTTAGAGTCTCACACACAAATATGTAAATATTATATAGATTCTGTAAGGGCTTATTTGGTATTAAGTCTGCAGAAGAACTAAACAAATGGAAACATTTGCAGTATACTTGAGGGAGTGCAGACTTCATTCTCATTATAGACAGCTGTGGCTCATTTATCACTGTGTCCATTATCAAGAATTAAGCACTGGCCAGGACATTCTATTTTTGCCAACCTGAATGAGCTAATTAATTATCGCCTACATATAAATACTCTGTGTCTCCCACATATTTTGAATTAATGTTGAAAACCTCTGCTTCTTGACTACTTCACAATGCATTCTTCAAAGGATTATTACAAATGCTGAATAATTAAAAGTACCTGACCCTTTCATGTATCATTTGTTTCTCCATGTTTGATTATATTTTAGAATTGTTATGCTGTAAATTTTAAAGCTATAAAAATTTGGGCCGGCCCGCTGGCGCACTGCTACAGTGCGCCGCTTGGGAGTGCGGCGGCGCTCCCGCCAAGTGTTCGGATCCCACATACAGACCAGTTCCCGCTCACTGGCTGAGCGAGGTGCGGGCGCAGCGCCGAGGGTTGCGATCCCGTTGCCGGTCCCGGTCCGGTACGGGCGCAACACTGAGGGTTGCGATCCGTTGCTGGACACGAAAAAAGACCAAAAAAAAGGAAAAAAAAAAAGCTATAAAAATTTGCACTTTATTTTCTTTAAACATATTATATATATGGTTAGACCCAGCTATGTCCTACCTACAAGAGACTCACTTCACCTTTAAGGACACACAGAGGCTGAAAGTGCAAAGATGAAAAAAATCATGCAAATGAAAATCAAAAGAGAACAGGGCAGCTGTATTTATAACAGACAAAATAAATATTAACTCCAAAATTGTAAAGAGACAAAGAAGGTCATTATATAATAATAAAGGAGTAAATTCATCAAGAAGATATACTAATTGTAAATAATACATACACCCCAACATTAATACACAAAGCAAATATTAATAGATCTGAAGAGACAGGTAGACTGTAATATAATAGTAGGAGGAGAATTCAGTGTCCACTTTCAACAATGAACAGACTATCCAGACTATCCAGACAGAAATTCAATAAATATAATTGTTTCTCTTTGCAGATGACCTGATTCTATGTATAAAAAACACTAAGGACTCCACCAAAAACAAACCAAAAAAAACCCATGAAAATAAAAATGTAACTGTTACAACTAATAAATGAATCCAGAAAAATTGCTGAACACAAAATTAAGAAACAATGAACAATTTGAAAATGAAATCAAGAAAATAATCCCATTTATAACATAAATAAATAAATAAATAAATATATATATATATTTATACACACAGACATATATATATATATATTTATACACACAGACATATATATATATATATGCACACACACGTATAGATATATATACATAGGTAAAAACATAACCAAGAAGGGGAAAGACTTGTATGCTGAAAACTACAATGTCATAATGAAAATTAAGAAGGCACAAATAAATGGACAGATATCTCGTGTTCATGAATTGGAAGACTTAGTATTGTTAAAATGTCCATATTACCACTAAATAATCCACAGATTCAATGTAACTTCTCCCAAAATTCTGTTTGCATTTTTCACAGAAATAGATAAAACAGTCCTAAAATTCCTGTATAGTCATGTGCCTCATAACAATGTTTTGGTCAACAATGAACCCCATGATGATATGAGTCCCATAAAATTATAATGGCTGTACCATATAGCCTATGTGTGTAATAAACTATACCTTCTGAGTTTGTGTAAGTACACTTTGTGATGTTTGCACAATGTCAAAATGGCCTAACAACATATTTCTCTGAACATATCCCTGTCATTAAGTGACACATAATTATAGAACTGCAAATGGCCATAAATGTCCAAAGTTATCTTAATTAAGAGGAGGCATCACACTATCTAATTTCAGAGTATATTACAGAGCTACAGGAATCAAAACAGCATGGTATTGACATAAAAACACACATATAGACAAATGACAAATAGAAATGAATAGAGAACCCAGAAATAAATCCACATATTTCTGATAAACTGACCTTTGACAAGGTTGCCAAGAATATGCAGTGGAGAAAGGATAGTCTCCTCAATAAAAGATTTTGGAAAAACTGACTACCCACATGTAGTAGAATAAAATCAAACCTTGACTTCACACTATATGTAAAAATAAACTCAAAATAAATTAAAGACTTAAATGTAAAAATTTAAATTATAAACCTCCTAAAAGAAAAGAGAAAATTCTTCTTGGTATTGGTCTTGGCCATAAGTCTTTGAATATTCCCAAGAAGCACTGGCAACAGAAACAAAAATAAAGTGAATAACATCCATGGAAAGAACCGTAAGAGGAGACAACCTATGACATGGAATAAAATATTTGCAAGTTATACATCTGATAAGGGGTTAATATACAAAACATATAAGAGCAAAAACAACTCAATAACCCAATTAAAAAATGAGCATAAGACCTGAATAGATATTTTTCAAAAAAAGACATATGAATGGCCAACAGGTATATGAAAAGGTGCTAAACATAACTAATAATCACGGAAATGTAAGTCAAAACTTCAATGAGATATCACCTCTCACCTGTTGAGAAAGCTTTTATCAAAAAGTTAAAAGACTAACAAGTGTTGGCAAATATATGGAGAAAGAGGACCATCAAATACTCATACATTGCTCATGGAAATGTAAATTGAGACTTGCATTATGAAAATATTGTAGCTCAAAAAGTTAGAAATGGAACTACAATATAATCCAGCAATCTCATTTCTGGGTAAATATTTAAAGGAATGAAAAAAAATATCTTGAAGAGATATCTGAACTTACATATTCATTGCATCGGTACCTGCAATAACCAACTATAGACACAAACTAAGTGTCCATTGATGGATAAATGGTTAAATAAATTGTGATGTATCTACACGTATATATCTCTATATAAATATATATGTATGTACATATGTCTGTATATACATTCATAGATACATATATACATAAAATGAAATGTTATTCAACCAGAAAATGTGGAAAATGTGCATGGGTGTGCATGTTACCTGAATCCATGCCTAGCTTCTCCAGAAGCTCAGAGTACCACCTGACACAGTTGGTCCACCCACCTCTGTGAAGAGAGTTTGAGATGTGAGCTGTCACACTACCATGCTCACCCAGAACCAAATCTATGACATCCAACCCAACTATCAATATAGCACACTTCTACAGGTAAGAGTGACTCCCTTCAAAAACTATTCCAAATATTAAAAGAAGTGACTACACCAACAGATGCTCAGGCATCAATATAGAGATATAAGAAGCATGAAAAAACAGGAAACATGGACAGCCCCAAATAAGACAGTAATTCTTCAATGTCAGACTCCAAACTACAGGAAACTAGTGAAATGCTTGAATAGGAATCCCAGATATAAATCTAATGGAAACTCAACATTATTCAAGAAAACTTAGATAGAAATCACAATGAAGTTAAAAAAAAATCAAAATATGTAAAAGAAATTCAACTGAGTGATAAAAACCATTTTTAAAAAAGGAGAAAAAAGAAATTTAAAAAATGAAGAAAGCCTATGGGATATATCAAACTTAAGTATATAAACATCCTTATTATGGTATAATAGGAGAGGAAGAGGAAAAAAAGACATTGAAAGCCTATCTAATGAAATAGCTGAAAACTTCCCAGGTAATGGGAACTATATGATCTCCCAAATTCAAGAGGCTCAAATAATCTAAAACAGATTCAACCCAAAAAAGAACTCCTTGAGACACATTATAGTCAAATTATAAGTAGTCAAAGACAAAGAGAGAATTCTAAAAGCAGCAAGAGAAAAGCATCAAGTCATCTATAGAGGAATCTCCATCAGACTGACAACAAACTTCTCAAAAACAGCTTACAGGCCAGGAGTGAGCAGGATTATATATTCAAATGATATAAGAAAACAAAACAAAATGAAACCAAAAACAAATAACTGCCAGCCAAGAATAGTACACCCAGAAAAATTATCCTTCACTAATGAGAGAGAAATAGTATCTTTCCCAGACAAACAAAGACTGTGGGAATGCACCACCACAAGACCAGTCTTTCAGGAAATCCTCATGGGAGTCCTACATCTGGAATCAAAGAGCAATAACTATCATCATAAATACACAAGAAAGAACAAAAACCAGTAGTACAGTAGATATACAAATAAGAAAGAGAAAGAAACTCTCTTACCACTACAAAATGCAAAGAGAAACAAAAGGAAAAGAAAGGAACAATAGAAATTTAAAACAACCATGAAAAAATAATGAAGTGGCCAGAACAAGGCAATACCTATCAGTAACAACCTTGAATGTAAATGGATTAAATTACCCACTTCAAAGATATAGACCAGCTGAATGGATTAGACAATGTACCCAACTACATGCTGCTTACAAGAAGCTCACTTCACTAATAAAGGCACACATAGACTAACAGTAAAGGGATAGAAAAATATATTCCAAGCAAATGGAAACCAAAACCAAGTAGGAGTTGCCATACTTATATTAGATAAAATAGGTTTTAAACAGAGAACTATAAAAAGAGACAAAGAAGGACATTATATAATGATAATAGGATCAGTACAGCAAGAATATATAATAATCATAAATATACATGCACCCAATATAGGAGCACCAAGATATATAAAGCAAATATTACTGAATCTAAAAGGAGAGACAGAGCCCATACAATAATAGTTGGGGATTTTAACAAGTCTCTCTCAGTGTTACACTAATAATCTAACAAAAAAATAAAAATTGCAGAAAGATATTGGATTTCATCAGCACTTTAGACCAAATGAACTTAACAAACATTTGCAGAATATTTCATATAACAACTACAGAATATAAATTCTTTACATTGGGATATGTATCATTTTCCAGGACAGACCACATATTAGGACACAAATCATATCTCAACAAATTTAAGAAGACTGAAATCATATCAAATATTTTTCAGACTACAATGGAATAAAACTAGAAATAAACAACAAACAAAACTTTGGAAACTATACAATTACATGGAAATTAAACAACATGCTTCTGAATGACCAATGAGTCAAAAAAGTAAAATAGAAAAAACAAAAAAATTCTTTGAAAAT
>NW_007729195.1:189257-194332 GCF_000696425.1 Galeopterus variegatus
AAAAAAAAAAAAAAAAAAAATTTAAAAAAAAAAAAAAAAAAAAAAAAAAGCATCATGTCACCTATAATGGAAACCCCATCAGACCAACAGCAGACTTTTCAAATGAAACCTTGCAGATCAGGAGAGAGCGAGATGATAGATGATCTATTCAAAGTGATAAAAACAACAACAACAACAAAAAACCCAAAACCCTGCCAGCCAAGAATATTCTTCAGAAATAAAGGAAAAATAGTGTCCCAGATAAACAAAAACTGGGAATTCACCACAAGACTGGACCTACAAGAAATCCACAAGGAGTCCTACATCTGGAATCAAAATAGTGATAACTATCATCATAAATAGATAAGAGGGAATAAAACCTCCTGGTAGAGCAGATATGAAAATAAGAGAAAGAAACTAGCTTATCACTACCAAAAAACAACAAACAGCAAAGACAAACAATAAAAAGGAAAGGAATAAAAAATATAAGAATCATAAAAAAAATTAATAAAATGACAGGAGTAAGGTAATACCTCTCAGTAATAACCCTAATGTAAATGGATTAATTTCTGTATTTAAAAGATATAGTCTGGCTGAATGTATTAAAAAACTAGACCCAACTATACGCTACCTGCAAGTAACTCACTTTATCAATAAAGACACATATTGAAAGGATGGAAGAAGATATTCCATGCAAATGGAATGTGAAGATGAGCAGGAGTAGCTATACCTATATTGGACAAAAGAGACTTAAATCAAAACTACACTTTAGACCAAATAGACTTCACAGATATTACAGAATATTTCATCCCACAAATGAATACACATTCTTCTCATCAGCACATGGATCATTCTGCAGGATAGGAGACATGTTAGGTCATAAATCAAGTCTCAATAAATAAAAATACATCAAAATCATATCAAGTATTTTCTCAGACTACAATGGAATAAAACTAGAAATAAACAACAAACAAAACTTTGGAAACTATACAATTACATGGAAATTAAACAACATGCTTCTGAATGACCAATGAGTCAAAAAAGTAAAATAGAAAAAACAAAAAAATTCTTTGAAAATGCAAGTATTACTCATCAAAACCTATTGGATGCTGGAAAAGCAGTAATAACAGGAAAAATTACTGCAGTAAGTCTTAACACAAAAAAGTTGAAAGATTCCAAATAAACAACCTAACATCACACCTTAGGGAACTAGAAAAACAAGATAAATCTATCCCCAGAATTATGAGATAGAAAGAAAATAATAAATATAAGAACAGAACTAAATGAAATAGAGGCCAAAAAAGATATGAAAGACCAATGGGAAAGAAAAATGTTTTTTTTTTTTTTCTTTTTTTGAGAAGACAAACCAAATTAACAAAGCATTAGCTAAATAAACTGAGAGAAGAGCCAAATATCAAAAATCAGAAATAAAAAAAGGAGACAATAAAAGTGATTCCACAGAAATACAAACAATCTTGAGAGGTTACTATGAACAAGTATACAACAACAAAATTGAAAATTTAGAGGAAATGAATAAATTTCTGGACACATACACCCTGCCAACTGAACAAAGACGAAATAGGAATCTTGAACAGACCAATAACAAGTAACAAGATTGAATCTATAATCAATAGTCTCCTAATAAAGAAAAGCTCAAGACTAGACAGCATCACTGCTGAATTTTACCAAATATTCAAAAGATGATTAATATCAACTCTTCTTAAACTATTCCAAAAAAACAAAGCAGAATGCATTCTCCCAAATTAATTCTGTGAGATCAGCATCACCCTGATACAAAAACCAGAGAGAGATATAACAACTACAAAAACTACAGGTCAATATCTTTGATGAACTTAGATACAAAAATTCTCAACAAAGTACTAGCAAATAGAATCCAACAGCACAACAAAAAGATTATACAACATGACCAACAGGGATTCATTCCAGGGATGAAAATATGATTCAAAATACACAAGAAAATAAATATGATACACCACATCAACAAATACAAATCAACAAATAAAAATGGAAAAGACCAAATCAAATTCTCCCTGTTTGCAGAGGACATGATCTTATACAAAGAAAAACCTAAAGACTCCACCAAAAAACTTTTAGAGCTAATTAACAAATTTGGTAAAGTTGAAGGATATAAAATCAATATACAAAAGTCAGTAGCATTTCTCTACAAAAATGATGAACTCACAGAAAAAAGAACCAAGAAATCAATCCCATTTATAATAGCTACCAAAAAATAAAAATAAGTAAAATTACTAGGAATAAACCTAAACAAGAAAGTAAAAATTCTCTACAGTGAAATCTACAAAATACTGATGAATGAAATTAAAGAGGACATTAAAAAAATTGAAAGACCATAACCAATCTATGGTTATGGATTGTTAGAATTAATTCTCTGAAAATGTTCATACCATGCAAAGCAATCTACTGATTCAATATAATCTGTATCAAATTAACAATGGCATTTTTTTCAAACATAGAAAAAAGCAATCCTAACATTCATATGGAACAAAAAAAAGACCCTGAATAGCCAAAACAATCCCGAGCAAAAACAATAAAATAGGAGGGATTACACTACCTGACTTCAAATTATACTACAAAGCTGTAGTAACCAAAACTGCATGGTACTGGCATAAGAACACACACTTGGACGAATGGGACAGAATAGAAAGCCTAGAAATAAACCCACATAATTACAGCCAATTCATCTTTGATAAGGGCTGTAAAAATGTGTATTGGGAAGGACAGCATCTTCAATAAATGGTGATGTGAAAACTTTATATCAATTTGTGAAAGAATAAAACTAGAACTCTATACACACAAATCAATATACAAAATATATGAAAATCACCATATAAGAAAATCAACTCAAATTGGGTTGAGGAATTAAATGGTAGACATGGAACTATAAAACTTCTAGAAGAAAACATAGGGGATATGCTCCAAGACACAAGACTAGGCAAAGATTTTTATGAATAAATCCTCAAAAGCCCAGGAAACAAAAGTAAAAGTATGCAACTGTGATTACATCAAACTAAAAAGCTTCTGCACAGCAAAGGAAATAATCAACAGAGCAAAATGACAACATACAGAATGGCAGAAACTATTTGCAAACTACACATCTGAAAAGGAATTAATATCCAACGTATGCAAGGAACTCAAATAACTCAACAGTAAAAAAAAGTCTAAATAACCTAATTACAAAATGGGCAAGGGAACTCAATAATAAACATTTTTCAAAGGACATACAAATAGCCAACAGGTACATAAAAAACATGCTCAACATCACTAATCATCAGAAAAATGAAAATCAAAACCACATTGAGATGCCATCTCACCCCCTTTAGACTGGCTATNCACAGAAAAAAGAACCAAGAAATCAATCCCATTTATAATAGCTACCAAAAAATAAAAATAAATAAAATTACTAGGAATAAACCTAAACAAGAAAGTAAAAATTCCCTACAGTGAAATCTACAAAATACTGATGAATGAAATTAAAGAGGACATTAAAAAAATTGAAAGACCATAACCAATCTATGGTTATGGATTGTTAGAATTAATTCTCTGAAAATGTTCATATTATGCAAAGCAATCTACTGATTCAATATAATCTGTATCAAATTAACAATGACATTTTTTTCAAACATAGAAAAAAGCAATCCTAACATTCATATGGAACAAAAAAAGACCCTGAATAGCCAAAACAATCCCGAGCAAAAACAATAAAATAGGAGGGATTACATTACCTGACTTCAAATTATACTACAAAGCTGTAGTAACCAAAACTGCATGGTACTGGCATAAGAACACACACTTGGACGAATGGGACAGAATAGAAAGCCTAGAAATAAACCCACATAATTACAACCAATTCATCTTTGATAAGGGCTGTAAAAATGTGTATTGGGAAGGACAGCATCTTCAATAAATGGTGATGTGAAAACTTTATATCCATTTGTGAAAGAATAAAACTAGAACTCTATACACACAAATCAATATACAAAATATATGAAAATCACCATATAAGAAAATCAACTCAAATTGGGTTGAGGAATTAAATGGTAGACATGGAACTATAAAACTTCTAGAAGAAAACACAGGGGATATGCTCCAAGACACAGGACTAGGCAAAGATTTTTATGAATAAAACCTCAAAAGCCCAGGTAACAAAAGTAAAAGTATGCAACTGTGATTACATCAAACTAAAAAGCTTCTGCACAGCAAAGGAAATATTCAACAGAGCAAAATGACAACATACAGAATGGCAGAAACTATTTGCAAACTACACATCTGAAAAGGAATTAATATCCAAAGTATGCAAGGAACTCAAATAACTCAACAGTAAAAAAAAGTCTAAATAACCTAATTACAAAATGGGCAAGGGAACTCAATGATAAACATTTTTCAAAGGACATACAAATAGCCAACAGGTACATAAAAAACATGCTCAACATCACTAATCGTCAGAAAAATGAAAATCAAAACCACATTGAGATGCCATCTCACCCCCTTTAGACTGGCTATTATCTAAAAGGCAGAGAATAACAAATGCTGGTGAGGTTGTGGAGAAAGAGGAACCTTTATACACTGTTGATGGGATTGTAAATCAGTCCAGTCATTATGGAACACAGTATGGAAGTTTCTCAAACAACTAGAGATAGAACTAACTACCATGTGAGTCAGCAATCCCACTACTGGGTATATACCCAAAGAAATGGAAAGCATCATGTTGTGAGGATACCTGCACCCCCATGATTACTGCAGCTCTGTTGACAATGGCCAAGATATGGAGCTAACATAAATGTCTATTGACACATAACTAGATAAAGAAAATGTGCTATGCATACACAATGCAATATTACTCAGCCCTAAAAAAGAATGAAATTCTGCTATTCACAGCAATATGAGGAGCTTGGAGAAAATTATGTGAAGTTAAATAAGCCAGGCACAGAAAGGGAAACACTGCATGTCCTCACTCATAAGCTGGAGCTAAAAAATAAACAAATAAACGAAGAAAAAAGGAAAGAAAGAGAGAGAGAGAGAGAGAGAGAGAGAGAGAGAGAGAGAGAGAGAGAGAG
>NW_007729195.1:195311-198397 GCF_000696425.1 Galeopterus variegatus
AAGAAAGAAAGAAAGAAAGAAAGAAAGAAAGAAAGAAAGAAAGAAAGAAAGAAAGAAAGAAAGAAAGAAAGAGACAGAGAGACAACAATCACAATCATATGTTGAACTTTCAAAAGGAGAGAACAGAACTGAGGTCACCAGAATTGGAAAAGGGGGAGCAGGAGGGGGGAAAGGGAGGAACTGGTAAAGCGCCATGAAAAATGATTACATTGAATATCGTTGAATATACTAATTATCCTGATTTGAACATCACATATTGCACATGGGTATTGATATTAAACTCTGTACCCGACAGACATGTACAATAATAATCAAGTATGTTACAATAATAATGATAATGATGATAGTAAAAAGGGCTACGAAGGTGGAAAATCAGTGATGGTTATTGCTCATGAGTCTGGAACATCCTACTCTGTCATAACTACCATCCTGAACAACAAGTGCAACGTGATGGAAGCTGTTAAAGAATCACTTTATTAAAAACAATGAGACTAACAAAAATTTGAGAAGGGCCTATATCTGATATGAAGAAATTTCTAATGACCTGGATTAAAGACCAGACACATGAGTTTATTCCTCTCAGCACTATAATGATCACTGCCGAAGTAAAATGTTTGTTTGTGATGTTTAAAGAAAAGACTGGACCCGACTATGATGTTGCATTTAATACTATCTCTGGGTGGTTTAAATGATTAACGAATTGTTAATCATTACATAATATAAAGTGAGCGGTCTGCCAGTGCTGATGAATTTTTGACAACTCTATATAAGCTGATTGTGGACAAAAATTATTTGCCAAAGCAAATCTTTAATATGGATGAAAATTTCCTATCCTGAAAATGAAGCATTTTCATCCATAAGGAGACCAGTCAATTGTCAGGTTTCAAGGGTTTCAAGGACAAAATAAGGGTCTTGCACTGGCTTGGGGGCTACGTTGAAGGCTATAAATTGAAACCCGTGTAATCTGGCACAGTGAGAACCCTGGGGATTTCAAGCATATCAACAACCCAACATTGCCAGTGTACCATAGGAACCATAGGAAGTCATGGATCACCCAGCTCCTCTTCCAAGATGCCCTTGTGGATTGTTATGCCAGCAGAATGGAGAAGCAGTATTTGGAGAATAATATACCTTCCAAGATTTTGCTAATTGTCAATAATGCTCTCACACATCCTCCTTTTACTGGTGTTCCTTATATAAGTATCAAAGTGGTGTTTTTCCTTCCAAACACCACCTCTTTGGTCCAACTAATGAATCAAGGAGTTGCAGCAGCTTTTAAGATCTGCTACCTGGAGAAAACATTTGCCCAGGCTATTGCTGCAATTAAGAAAAACACTGAGAAAACAGTGATGCAATTCTGCAAGGATTACAATATCTATGACTGCATCAAGAACCTTCCTTGGCTTAGGGTGATGTCACCAAGGAACATATGAATGGCATCTGGAAAAAAAAAAACACTTAAGAGGTTCATCTATTACTTCAGAGGATTTGTCAAGGATGAGGAGGTTGCAAAAATCAACAAGGCTTTGGTTGAGATAGCAAACAACTTGAACATGGGTGTAGATCAGGATGACATTGAAAAGCTCCTAGAGGTGGTTCCTGAGGAACTGACTAATGAGGAGTTGTAGGTAATGAAACTGGAGCAAATAGCTGAAGAAAAAGCAAGATAAAAATAAATTACAAAAGAAAAAGAACCTCCCGAAAAATTCAGTGAAAGTTTTAGCAGAGGTTTTCTCAGACCTCAAAATCTCCTTAAAAACTTTGAAAATATGGACCCCCAATACTGACAAGTGTTCATTAAGAGATGAGAATGTTCGTGATGCATTATTTGCTTACAAGTAAATCTATGATGAAAAAGAGAAGCAAACTGAATAAACCACCCTGGATATATTTCTTAAGAATGTGACACCTCCTAAAGAGCCTCAGGCAAGCCCTGCAGGAGGTATTCCAGAAGAAGGCACTGTTATCATAGGAGAGGACAGCTCCATGCATATGATTGCCCCTGAAGACCTTCCAGTGGGACAAGATGTGGAGGTGTAAGACAGTGGAATTGATGAACCTGACCCTCTGTAGGCCTAGGCTAATGTGTGTGTTTGTGTCTTCATTTTTAACAAAGATGTTTAGAAAGTAAAAATAAATAAATAAATAATTTCAAAAATAGGAAAAAGCTTATAAAACAAGAACATAAAGAAAATATTTTTGTATATCTGTACAATGTGTTTGTGCTTTAAGGTAAATGTAACTACAAAAGTGTCAGAAGTTTCATAAAAAAAAATTAAAAGTTTATGAAGTAAAAATGTTACAGTAAGCTAAGCTTAAGCTTAATTTTTAATTGAAGAAAAATATTTTTTTATAAATTTAGTGTTGCTCAAGTATACAGTGTTTATTATAAAGTCTTCAGAAGTGTGCAGCAGTGGCCTAGGCCTTCACACTCACTCACCGCTCACTCACTGACTCACCCAGAGCAGCTTCCAGACCTGCGAGCTCCATCCCTGTAAGTGGCCTATATAGGTGTACAATATTTAATATTTTATACTATATTTTTACAGTACCTTTTCTATGTTTAGATACACAAATACTTACCATCATGCTACAGTTTCCTGCAGTGTTCAGTACAGCAACATGCTGTACAGGTTTGTAGCCTAGGAGCAATAGGCTATACCATATAGCATAAATGTGTAGTAGGCTATACCATCTAGATTTGGGTAAGCACACTCTGTGTTGCTCACTGGATGACAACATCACCTAAGGACACATTTCTCAGAATATATCCCAGTCTTTAAGTGATTCATGACTGTAGTTGTAATCACAAGAGAAGCACCCTTTCCCTCCATTTCTAGATCGTCCTGTTCTTTTTGGAGTAAATACTGCCCTGAAATTTACAGTTACCATTCTCTTGTTTTTCTTTTTAGTTTTAGGCTTATATATCCATATGCATATATACATTTTATAAGTGCTACATGGTGCTATAGACAACATCATACAGGTAGGTTAGCAGCTCAAAGTAGCCATGGGAGTCTGGGACTTGGACCACTGAAGTGTTTATGCTGGTGGTCTGAGAAGGTAAAAGGAGTGCAATTCTTGGA
>NW_007729195.1:198768-199005 GCF_000696425.1 Galeopterus variegatus
GGGGTGCAGCCGGAGGGGTAAGAAGCAACGGAGAGACTGTCATTCCTTTTTCCTTTAGCCTTCCAGGCTCCCTGTAGCACCCCTATTGGCACAACAAATTGGGAGCTAGCAGGTTTATAGAGCTCTAACCCCAGATCACAAGGCATAATCTAAAAGAATGGGTTTCGCTGAGAGGAAATCACTTAATAAACATTATTCCTCCCATATACTTTGGTGATTCTACAAATTACTCTGAAC
>NW_007729195.1:199785-200478 GCF_000696425.1 Galeopterus variegatus
GATGATATTGGCGGTGGGTTTATAAACAATAACTAACTACATTGTATATTGACAAAATAAAAATAAAAATAAAAATTAAAAAAGTAATTAAAGAAAAGAACAAAGCCTGAAAAAAAAAAAAATAAATAAAGATAAAATTACCTCCAAGTACCTTATCATTCTGACCTTCCACTATTCAGTCTCTGACTTCACCCTCTTCTTGGCCTCAACACTATTTATGAAACTTCCTTGGGGCCTTTTTATTTGGTCTTCAACATTCCTTGATTTTTCCACACTCTGCACCTTCATCTCATCCATATATTTGTTCAGTGTCTTCTCTCGATAGGCCTTCTCTGAGAATCTTATTTAACTTGTCTTCTCTCGCCTCCCCACTCTATCTTCTTTACTGCTTTATTTTTCACTATCATGACTATCATCTTTTTAGTCTTTGGCTTGCTTTTTAAAATTTTTTTCCTTTGGTATTATCTGTCTCTGCTCAGTAGAATATAAGATCTACAAGAGCAGTACTTTTGTCTTTCTGTTGGTTGATGAGTCCCTAGTACATAGAACAGAGCCTGGTACATAATACATACTCATTACTTGATTTGGTTTCAACCTTGGTTCTCAGGTTTATAGCCATTTTACCTCTCTATCTCTATTTACTTATCTGTACTATTTATTACCTAATGTGGTTTTATGAGAAATAAAAAAAAA
>NW_007729195.1:202364-204317 GCF_000696425.1 Galeopterus variegatus
ACCAGAACCACTTGTGCCCAAGATGTGATGGCCAGATCAATACTATCGGCATGCCCATTACTACAAATTGTAGTTATTCCCTTTAACCCTAAACTCTTGAACTCTTTAAAGACAACCTGAACTTTAAAACTTTTGTAATCAATCACAAGGGTCACAATCTCCTGGAAGAATAATGACCAACGTTTGCTGATCATCTGTCTGCCGACCATCTGTTGATTGTTATTCCTTGTAACTCTTGTCAAAATGAAGAATTTCTAGCTGAGGACTGTCTCAGACTGTTACAACCAATTCCATACTTCCAAGACTACTTAAAGATGCTAGCACCAATTGTAGTGTTAGACAAACAATGTTGTATCCATCTCTCCTTCCAATTGGACCTTTTTTTCCTTTATAAGCCCAACTTCTTTGTTTCTCCAGAACACTTCTCAAGGCAACTTGGAAGTGCTTCCTGGGCTGCAGTCACTCCGTTTGGCTCAAGTAAACTTTTTTTATTTAAGCCATGCCTCAGTTTCTTTCCAGGTTCATGACACACTTCCATCTTTGTTAAAATCTAAATTATGCACCATTTCTTCCATTACTGGAAGAAGGACAATTTACACTTGATAAGATTGTGTCAGGAATTATTTAAATTCCCAAGAGATCATTATACAACCCCTAGAAAATCTAAATATAGATTTGTTTATGGTTGAAACAGGAAACTATTAGGCTAGATACATTACAAAATATCTCAACTTACCCATCAAAAATGAGTCTTTCCAGAGGCAACATCAGGAAAAAGACAGAACTCATTGCATTCACTGAAGATTGCCAATTCACTAGAAATAAGTGGTTTCATATATAATGATAGCAAGTAAACTTTTATGGTAATATATGATTTTGAAATGCTTTAAAAAGAGTGTTTTTGACTTCAGCAGAAAGTTTAATTTGGTNAAAAAAAAACATATATACATAGAGAGACAGAGAGACATTTTACATATTGCCCAGCATATCTTAAGTACTCAGTTAATATCATCTATAATACTGTCATATTATTTATTATACCTAATTTATTTATATTTTTATATATTATTACATTAACAATAATTAAGAAAGTTAATATTGATATAGGGACAATGAAAAAAGCACGTTTTTAAGAGGATATCAGTTGGCCAGATATTTTGAAATATATCTTGAGACACTATAAGACTCTTTTATGGTGGTGCTTTCACTTGTTACAGTAAATTTAATAGCCTTAGTTTTGCTAAAACAACCATTTTTTCTGGTAGTCTTTGGCATTCTTGTTGTTTCACCAAGTGCCAGCCAAAACTACTTTGTCACCATATGTCAAGACCCTTGATTTGGTAAAGGCCTACTTGTTTGAGACCCAGGAAGCCTTCTGATCTGCCCTCTTTGCATTCACCACAAAGGTCTCAGGGTGTGTCTAAGCTGTGATTTATTTTCACTGACTTCCCAGATGCTGGGTTTATTCTCTCTCCTTTGAACAAGGACCATTTTAATAGAAATACTTTCAATGATTGTTTATATGTAAAAATCTCCTTTCCTTGGTAAAAATCTACCTTATCCTGAACTATTTGTCTCTCTGTTCTTGTCCCAATATGATAAATCCCTCGTTCTAGACAGATTGCAAAACATTCAGATATTTTCCCAGCAAGCCACCAAGTATCAATTAATAGGATATGTGTGCTCTCTTAATAATTCAGATAATGAGTTTCCAACTTTCCTAAAGTTGCCATACTGTATGATTTGTCCTCAGTGTCCAGAACTCTTCTTTTGCACCCTAATGCTGAAAAGATAATTTATTTAAAATACATTTTTTGACCACTTTCCATTCTTAGCCTTCTCAACTATCATAATAAATTTCATGGGAATAATGAGAAATGTCATGGCATTTCTCTTACATGGTGGCAAAAGCCTATCTATCTTGTCTCAGGGGAGTGGGAGCTGAAGTTAAAC
>NW_007729195.1:205950-207817 GCF_000696425.1 Galeopterus variegatus
TAGAAATAAGTGGTTTCATATATAATGATAGCAAGTAAACTTTTATGGTAATATATGATTTTGAAATGCTTTAAAAAGAGTGTTTTTGACTTCAGCAGAAAGTTTAATTTGGTCACATTAAAAGATTTTTAAGTGCTCTATTGTTCTGTAAGAAAGTGACTGACCATTATAAAGGAGCCACATGGAGGCTAAAGCACATATTATAGTTTATCAACTAGGTTTTTCACTAAGAACCATCCCTACTCACATGTTAACCCAAGAGCCAAATCTGAAGTCCCAAGAGGCTGTGATGGGATGTCAATCCCTGACTCCATTATCAGAAATTAATGTCTTTGAGTATTACCTGATGGTAATTTCTGGTGCTATCAAGATGGTACTATGTATATGCCAGTAATCTCACATAGAATCCTCCAAAAATTTTGCATAAAATTACTCACCACAGAAAAGACAAATAACCAGTGCACTCCATCAGCACTGTAGGGTTAATTTTACTGAAACAGCTGAGAGTCTCTTTTACTCACATTCTGTCTGTCATCAACGTAATCGTTGTAAAACTATAAAAGCTTTATATAGGAAGCAGTCCACACCTCAGGGTCCCTTGAGACATAATATAATATGAAAAAAAGCAATTTTTGATATATAAATTCTTCATAAAATTCATAAATAAGCAGAAATGTTTTTTTAAAAAAATAGTTAATACCAGATCCAGGCAAGGGTTACTGGTAGATCTGCAAAACCTCAGTTTTAAATAGATTGGCATAAAAGGCATATTGTAGAAAAATGACATAAAAATTTCTAGAACATAAGGTAGTCAAGCATTTGTCCATCTAAAAGGGTAGTACTTCAGAGACAGGAAACAAGTGAGTTAAAAGTCCCGAAGGATGTCCAAATACTGTCTAATTTAAATCCTCTATCTCAAACATTTTAATCTCCCAATCATTTGCTCCATGCTCTGGAGTCTTTCTCAAACTGGCTAATTTCTACTTAAAATTCAAAACATCACCTCCTGTGAAAAGCCTAACTTGAATTGTACTAACTGATATAGATTCTCCTACTTTTTGCTTACCTCTAACATAACAATGAGTATACTATTGTGAGTTATGGTTTGTTTTCTACTCTGTCTCTTCACACTTGAATCTGAGTATCTTTTAAGTGTTGAGTTAATCTCAATGGCTGAATTCCTATTACACAGCATTATACCTGGCACATAATAGGCATTCAGCATAATTTGTCAAGAGAATGAATAAAAGACTAAGTGATTAATGAAAGAGAAATTAAACATTCCCAGGAGATAATTATTTACTTAGGTTACAATATATTAAATTACAGAGTACTGAAATTTAACATCAGAAACACCATATTACACAGATACACACACGTGAACTCATATATGTCATTGTACAGCCTCTGCTATTATGCAGCCTACATAAGAGTATAAGAGTGGCAGAGGTGAGTATTAAGATGTAATTAACCTAGAAGAATAAATGTGTGAGCCATGAAAGAATAATAGCAGGGGACCTAATGCAGTTTAGGTTGCAGGCGGTAATTTCAGTTAAAATGTAAAAAAATGAGAACTGAAGAGTGAATAGGACTAGTGAATAGGACAAATAGGAGAAAATGTATTCGAAGGAATGGAAATAGCTTGTACAAAGTCCTTAAGATCAACTTTTATAAAATTTAATTGGCAGAATTAATTTTAAAAAGTTTCAAACTGCTAAATCATTTAAGAGGTAAATATGTGTTTTGAAGAAAAAAAAATTGTAGCTTAAAATTGCATTTGATTTTTCATATAATTTTAATATTCTGTGTTTTATGGTTAAATGAATGATGTCTCTAAGGTTAACTGGAGCAAATTAAGCATCCCAGC
>NW_007729195.1:208576-210775 GCF_000696425.1 Galeopterus variegatus
TTACTCTTGTGGAAAAAGATGAAAAAAAAAAAGATGACAGCTAAGCTGAAGAAAAAGAAGGTATTGTATCTTTAAATAATAGCTGGCATAACAGAAATTTGAAACCTTTTTGGAAAAGTACCCTCTCAGTGACATAATGTCTGTCAGATATGTCAGTTGTGTGAAATGTTTAACTTACCCTGGCAAGTAAAGAAGCTAAAAAAGAAAACAATTCTATCTTGAATCATCTCAGAGAGAGGACTAAAGACTACCTGGAAAAGCTATAAAAGTTTGTTTCTTCTCACGCAATTTGATAAAATGTTCAAAAAGGAGAAGCAAACTAGATTATTCTCAGCCACATTATCTTTTCCAGTTCTATTTCAAATTAAGTGATATTAACTAAAAGTACTCAATTGTTTTTATATTATGCTATTTGGACATTTGTCAGGACCTACTCGACTTTCTGTTCCTGAACTCCTCTTGAGAATATGTCATTTTTTTATTGCAAATTTGTTATCACTGACTGTGTCTTTATGTAAGTAACATACTAAGATCCTCTTCTAAATAGAGATTGTCTGTGTTTCGAGGTGATTGTTGCCACCAGTCCTAACTAGAGCTATTACTTTCCTTCTTGATAGTTGGTTTTCATGTCTACTGTCAATTTGGGTAAATTCTATGTTCTCGTCCCTGATTCCCAAGATGCTTATTTTTGTTGCTGTCTGACCAGCATTCCCATGGGTACTGAATCTTCTTACTTATTGCCTTCTCCTGCATATGACTTTTTATTTAACTCAAGCTTCTGGATGGCTTTGCCAGCAGCATATACAGTGCTGTGTTCCTAGTAGGTTCTTAGTGAACTACATACAGTTCAAACTAGGACTGTTATATTCTAAAATCTATTAGTTTCTGGCTCTGCTTCTGCCAATGTTAGCCATAAATTTGTAGACAAGACTTTCTGGCATATATACAAGGATACATCGTCAGTTGTCAACCTCCCAGCAAAGACTACTAGGAAAAATTATAGTCAAGGAAAGATAAGTTCATTAAAACAGCTGAAGTGAGAAACACCTCCGTGAAAAAATATGAAGAGGAACAAAGGACATATTTATAGGCTTTTTAAAAAACGTATTTTTCTAGCTTAAGCAGTGTAAGTTGCATCCTTTATGGAGGGGGCCAATTTAGCATATTATTCTGTACTAATTCAGAAAGTTAAGGAAGTGATTGTTTAGAATTCATGAACACAGCACGGAGAGGTTCTTGAATTTAGATTTGACAAACAAAGCTTTGTTGGATAAGCAAGCTGCTTGCCAATGTAAGCAAATTTTTGTCTGTATAGATTGATTTGCAAGACTTTCCCAAACCAAGTAATTGAATTATTTGTTGATTTATACCCTTATCTTTCTGAAAAATAACTTTGGAATACATGGTCAACTGATGTTGACAGAGGTCTTCAATATATATTATGGCAAATGTCCTACCCTGCCTGAACATAAAGTTGTTATACATTTTGAATACATGTTTGAATACATGAGTGCACACATAAAGTGTGATTTTGGTTTTTTTGCTTATGAAAGTGCAGTGATTAGGCATAAGGCAAAATTCCACTTATATTCTGCAATTATCTCTTCTTGAAGTTATTGGTAAGTTTTGAAAGGTAATAGCTTGGGACTACAGCTAACAAAAACACAAAGGAAATGTTATCGGTTTCAGCATTGTTTAAGTTAGGGAGCAGGTGCCTGGATGTAGGTTTAGGAGGGGGTTTCAACTTCTAATATGTCCTTGAAAAACCCACCTAGGACAAGAAAACTCAACTTATATCAGGCTTTCCTTTCCTCTTACCTACATAAATATCAGACAACAATCCTCTAGAGCACTGGCTGTCCCACCTAAATGTCTCGAACTTTCCCTTCTTGAGGACCCTCACCTCAGACAGCATTTATTTAAATAACTCTACTTCATTTTTCTTACAAAAATAAATTTGCCTAATTACTGAGAAATCACTGTGTAATAAACTTAATTTCTGGAGATTGGATCTTTTTCTTGGATGCTTGTTTCGCTTCATTTTTCTTACAAAAATAAATTTGCCTAATTACTGAGAAATCACTGTGTAATAAACTTCATTTCTGGAGATTGGATCTTTTTCTTGGGTGCTTGTTTCAGTTTTCATAATCTGTCTACTATGACTGACACTGTAAGAATTTTTCCTTGAAACCTGTAATC
>NW_007729195.1:211492-215694 GCF_000696425.1 Galeopterus variegatus
ATCGAGACTTAATATGTGGCCTAACATGTGGTTGGTCTATCCTGGAAAGTGTTCTATGTGCTAATGAGGAGAAAGTATATTCTGTAGTTGTTTGATGAAATGCTCTGTAGATGTCTGCCAAATCCAACTAGTCTAAACTGTAGTTTAAATCATGTATTTCTCTGTTGATTTGTTGCCTAGATGATCTGTCAAATGTTGAGAGGGGGGTGTTGAGGTCCCCAGTTATAATTGTATTGGGGTCTATCTCTCCCTTCTGATCCAATAACATGCTTGGGGGCAGGGATAGCATTGGAACATGTGTGGCATTGGCAGAGCCATTGTTTACTTATATTTGTGTTATGCCACATTGAGAATCAGTTGTTCCTTCCAAACCTAAACATTTCCAGTAATTTCTCCCAATCCTGCTTCCCAGCTGTTCACTTATTTTCTGAGATCATCTCTTTACCAAAGACAGCCACCAATAAATAACACACACTGATACTCTGTTGTCTAACCTCTTTCTCCAGAGCTACATGTTTAATAAACAAAGGCAAAAGTTTTACCAAAAATTTGCCATTGTCTAACATTGATGACTGTCTTTTAAACACAGGATAATAGTTTCCTTGCTGTTGTCTGTGCACCATGTCTTATGATTTTGTTATGGCCACATTCACCTTCTGGTTTCAATTTTTTCAATGAGGCCAGTCTAATGATGAAACTAAAGATGATCTCACAATATCAGTGGCTTAAAAGAAAAATTTATTTTTTAACTCATATAAGTCCATCATGTGTAAATTTGGGACTCTGTTTTATGTTCTCTTCACTCAAAGATGCAAACTGTTTATAGTGGCAGAAAGAAGGCACCTCACCTATGTCTTATTCACTTTAAAAGACTTTTGTCTGGATGTAATATATGTCACTTCCACTCACATTTCCTTAGCTAAGTCACATGATCACACCTAACTTCAAGGTTCAAGGCAGTGTAATTCTATCATGTGTCAAGATAGAGGAAGATGGGAAATACTGTAAGAAACACTTATGTGTATGGTAATAGGTAGTCAAAAGTAATGCCAAGATAGTCATAAGGCAATGACTCAGAATTCTAATTCTGATATTAGAATTTTAGAGATTGGGGCCGGCCTGTGACTCACTCAGGAGAGTGTAGTGCTGATAACACTGAGGCCACGGGTTCAGATCCCATATAGAGATGGCTGGTTAGCTCACTTGGAAGAGCATGGTGCTGACAATACCAAGTCAAGGGTTAAGATCCCCTTACCGGTCATCTTTAAAAAAAAAGAAGGAATTTTACAGATTGAATGATGGTGGTCATCTTTTGTTTACTCAATGAAACTTAACAGAAAGATTGTATGATAAACTTTGATTTGCTTCAGATAAACAAAATGACCTAATTAGTATTTCAAGTCATCAGGTGACATTAATCACTTTTAAAATCAATGAGGATATAGACTGCAAATTGAAGTACTATTCCCTTTTCTACTTTGTATCTGTTTCTGAGCTCTAAACTAGTCCATTCTGAATTATGACTGTCTGAAACATTCTGAAAATTATATCTGCCTTAAAAGTAACTGCCTTTTAAGTAATACAATTCAAAGACAATTAAAAAATATCTTTCCTACCTCTACTTCTACAACTCCGTAGCTGATTTCACAAGTTGCCTCAATATTCTTTGCTTACTGTCATTAATACTGAATAATTATGAGAGATTGCTATCATAGAGAATCATATTCTTTGACCTGGAAATGACCACAGGATAGATTAATATATTCTTCATTTTAAGTTAGAAATACCAAGGTGTAAGTGGTGGCATGCCTAGTCTTTTCCCTAAATTATATGTTTAATATAGTCGTTGCATATGAAACACTAAAAATCTAAAGGAAATACTCTATTCAGTCTTTCTTTTTCTTTTTGCAATCCTGGAAAGGAAGATTTGTTAAGAATAAGATTTTTTTCCCTAAGAGTCAAATTATATCTACAGCTATGTTCCAAAGTTTAAACAAACTTGTTATCTAGTTTCTAATATCTAAATTCCTCTCTTATTTTCATCAAGGTATTATTTTGGACTGAAAAATAAAATATACATGGTTTTGTCAACCACATTTTATATCACCTTGAAGTACATAGAAAGTATATGGTACTTAGTATACGTTAATTCAAAGCACTGTGCTAGCCTCAATGTAGAGTGGATAAAAAGGATCACCCTTTTTCTGCAAGTGACGTATGATCGGTAAAGAGTGGGAAAAAGATTGCATTTGAAGTGAGCTTTGGAGAGTGAAATTTACATAGCCTAAGCATTGGAAGTCTGTATTCCATCCCGAGAAGGTCACAAAGAGTACTGTGCAATATCCTCATGTGACTAGTACTTTAGACAAAAATAAGTCTGGTGAGAACAAAGGCAGTGGTTCTTAGAAATCCTTGAAGGCCATGCTAGAAAATCTGAACTTTTACCATGAACTTTTCGATGAATTATTCTCATCTCTTTACAAAGTTCACAGTTTGTTTCTAGAGACACTAACTCCCCTTCATACATTGTTGTTTGAATATTAGCTATAAAATAGTGAACTCATCCCATTCTTTTAAACCATTTTGGTGGTGGTCCCTTAACAATGAACCAAACTACAAATATCATTCTCAGCAGCCATAGGAAACCACAAAACTGTTTTTAGGAACACAACATAACTTTTGTTCTGAAGACTTCCTTTGGATCCTGATTTGTGTGTGTGTGTGACTTTCTACTCCTATTCATTAGCACAATGTCCTCTTTAATGTCCTTGTTTACTCGAAATCCAATATTCTGAACAGAGAAATGGGATGATGTATTTGGTATATTGTGTGACTTTCTACTCCTATTCATTAGCACAATGTCCTCTTTAACGTCCTTGTTTACTCGAAATCCAATATTCTGAACAGAGAAATGGGATGATGTATTTGGTATATGCTGGACACTGACTGAGTGATGACATTTAAGCACATTGTGAGTTAGAAGTAGAGCAGTATAAGCAGCAATTTTGGCTGAGGAGTAAGGAGGATGGGCAATTATGCTTCTAGTGGGCTATTTTTCATGTCCATAACTGGACATAAATATAGGCAATTCAGAGCAGGAAGAAATATGACTAGAACTCAGCTTGGCTGACTTAGTTGCAAACAAAAAAAAGGTTCTGAAAAGGGCTGGGAGTTGTTCCATTTTTGCCTCATTTGTTTTCAAGAGGAGTCTGTGTCTGCCTCATTGATTTCTACTTTTCATTGAGTCATGGTCCCAGGCTTGTTAAATATCACTTCATCGCTTTCAACTTCATCCTTCTTAGTCAGCATCTCTCAAGTAAGCCACTGCATAGTAACAGCAAGTTTCAGCCTTTGATCAAGTGCACCCTGGCCCTAATTTTCCAACTATGTTCAGACCATACTGACATGTGCCATGAAGATTTTTCCCCACGTCAACCATCCTGCTGTATCACATAAAGGGTCTTGTCACCACTGGGAGCAGCAACCCATTTGAAACAATAGGAACAATTGTCACTTTGTGGTATTTCACTAGCACTTGATTGTGAGATACAGGATACAGGAAAGAAAACAGTCTTCCTCCTGCTCTCAGTAAAAGAGCGCTTTCACTCATCTACCTTTACAGTTCAGTAGCTTCAGAAGGGAGGATTTACACTGAGCTCCCAGGTTAAATGTCTGGGACTACAATTTGAATTGAATGAGCTGCTTACTTTAAAGCAAGACCTTTACAGAACTGAAATCATCACCCCTAATATCTCTCTTCATTCCAAGCTATCAATTATTTGGAAGATAATTATCACCATCCTAGTCCACTCATATTCTAATAGACTTAATGCTGCACTTCTTTCCTCCTCTCCAACTCTTTCATTCTACACTCTGTAATGTACTTTAGACATGTGATTTTTATTTTAATAAGTCATTTTTATTGATATAAAAGTACATATTTATGGGGTACAAGTGATAATTCAGTACATGTACATAATGTGTGATGATCAAATTAGGGTAATTGTGGTTTCTATCACCTATACATTTATTATTTCTTTAAACTGGAAACATTCTAAATCTTCTCTTCTAGCTTTTTTGAAACATACATAAATTACGTGTACTATAGTCATTCTACTGTGCTCTCAAACACTAGAAGTTATTTCTTTTATCTAATTGTATCCATCAACAGATAAATAGATAAAGAAAATGTGGTACATATT
>NW_007729195.1:216604-218461 GCF_000696425.1 Galeopterus variegatus
GGGAACCGGTCTGTATGTGGGATCCGAACCCTCGGCGGGAGCGCCTCCGCGCTTCCTAAGCGGCACACTAGCGCAGTGCGCCACCGGGCCGGCCCAGGAAGTTGTTTCTTTTATCTAATTGTATCCATCAACAGATAAATAGATAAAGAAAATGTGGTACATATTCACATGGAATATTATTGAGCCACAGAAAAGAATGAAATCCCATCATTTGTAGCACCATGGATGAGCCTGGAGGTCATCATGTTAAGTGATATAAGCCAGGTGCCAAAAGAAATATCATATGTTCTCACTCATATGTGGGTGTTAAAAAAGAAAAAAAAATGACCTTATGGAGGCTGAGAGTAGAATAGCAGTTACCAGAGGTGAGAAAGGGCAGGAGGGTGAGAGATTGAAGAAATGTTAGTTAATGGGTAGACATATGATTGTTTAAAAGTCCTCTCTAACCTCAAGTCCTTCTATTGATGTTACCTTAATCTTCTTACTCTTAGTGAGAACTAGAGTTCCTTTGCTTGATGAAGCAATTTCCATTGTAGTCTTGTCTAGTGGAAGCCATCTTTTCTATTTTATTCCTTATTACTAGGCACCAGGACGTAGTATAGTGTTTTCCTGTATTTCGCTCTAAAATGCAAACCAGTTATCTAAGCTATTCCTCCAAAATGTCAGCTTATTTGAACTTCATGTCATCCAGGAAATTAAAACAAAAACATTACTCCTCCTTCTAATTTGTTATTTACTAATTCCTTAGGTATTTGCAAGANTGAAGAAATGTTAGTTAATGGGTAGACATATGATTGTTTAAAAGTCCTCTCTAACCTCAAGTCCTTCTATTGATGTTACCTTAATCTTCTTACTCTTAGTGAGAACTAGAGTTCCTTTGCTTGATGAAGCAATTTCCATTGTAGTCTTGTCTAGTGGAAGCCATCTTTTCTATTTTATTCCTTATTACTAGGCACCAGGATGTAGTATTGTGTTTTCCTGTATTTCGCTCTAAAATGTAAACCAGTTATCTAAGCTATTCCTCCAAAATGTCAGCTTATTTGAACTTCATGTCATCCAGGAAATTAAAACAAAAACATTACTCCTCCTTCTAATTTGTTATTTACTAATTCCTTAGGTATTTGCAACACACAACACACTTCTCAGCCACTGAATAATATTTTTCATTCTTCTTCACATTTATCTTCTCTATCTCTGCTTCTGTCACCACCTTGGCAACTCAGAATCTATATGCATGATCCACAAACACATTTACTCATAAGTTTTCTTGAAATCACTTTTGATTATGTTTTTCTCCACCTCATATGTCTTTCTTGAAGTGGCCATACTGGAATTTATCATATCTGTTATTTTTTGTCAATTCCCAGTTATATGTATTTTCCACTTTATCACATAGAATAATAATAGTTGAGAATTAATAAAATAAGTTGTACTGCTTTATCAATATTAAATAGCTTTATTTTTTTTCTTTTGAGAGCATGGTAGTGAAAAAGAAAATGACTAGTAGTATTATTTGATGCCACTTGCACGACTCATGCAATAGCATAAGCAGTTTGTTTTGTACTGTTGTTGCAAACGTTAATGCAGTGAAAGGCAAATAACTTCTTAGTATTATTTTTAAAGTGATTTTGGTATTGCAAATCCCCTGAAAGTGTCTTGAGAATGCTCATGGGTCTGTGAACTAAACTGGGAAAAACTATTTTAGAATAATTTTTAGAAAGTGAACAAAACCTCATCTGCAAAATGTTAGCTTCTTTGAACCTCACCTGAAAAATATGAGTTAGATGCAGAATTTCTGATGTTCTGATATTTGTATGATGACTGAATGGACAAAAGATAGTATTCTTTTTTTTTTTT
>NW_007729195.1:219305-248347 GCF_000696425.1 Galeopterus variegatus
TGTGTCCCATCACCAAAACCTCCCTCCCTCCTCCCTCTGCCCCCTCCCACCCAGATGTGTCAAAAGATGGTATTCTAAAGTGGCTAATATAACAGAATAAGAAGTAGCATATGCTATTTCTTGATTCTTAAGAATGGTCGGGAGTTTGAAAAACAGGAGAAAAGAAGGTCTGAAAGAAAGGTTGACTCCTAAGCATTGAAGTGTATAAATATCATGTTCAAGAGAATGATTTAAGCAACAGAGGGTAATTAACTGTAGCAGAGAAATGGAGATAGGGGAGAATTATTCAGCTATTTAATGAGTTATGTTATGAAACCGGGAGGCTTAGTTCTATGTTGCTCAAGCGGCAAACCAAAGACCATTGGGTAGAGATACAAGGAAACAGTTAGCTTAAAGGACATTTCTAATTATTATGTCAATTTTGTAAAGTTCTCACTTTACAAAATTCCAACAGATTTCTATTTCTTTAAGCATGTTGCAGGGATAAACAATGCTTGGAAAAATAGTTGGATTAGTACTCTAGGACCTCCAAAGTCCATTCTGAAACTAAGATTTCACTTTTTTTATTATTATTATTCATCATGGGGCCTAAATGTACCATCTAAGGTCAAAAATATATTGTAGCTTAGATATTCAATGAAATGGTTTTTCTTCTAATCCTAGACACACAGGCAAACTTACCTTTATTTAAGCTTGGGCTATGCTTACATCACATACAAGCTGTCTCCCAATGGATCATCTCATCATTTAAACCTTCTAACATGTTCTTGTCTAATCCAGTTTAGACTGACAAATATAAAGCTAATTAAAAGGGACTCCAACAGTGTCCAATATCTAGACCCAATATCACGTTTAAGAGATCAACATTCTTTTTCAGTGAAAAAAAAAAAATACTACTTGGTTAGAAATTTCTGCATTGAGAGGATGGGAAAGAGCAAGAGATTGTCATCTTTTAAAAGTTTGAGAGCCAGAGTAGCTAATGAAAGTGTACTGCCAGAGGTCATTTTTTATTAACTCTATTTCACTTTTGGGCTCTGTGATGTAGTTATTTTGGGATTCAGCAGTTTCTAGATGTTTACATGCTGCTTCTGAATTTTGGGTATGTTTCTCATAGCCTAACTCGTCTTTTTTGTTAAGCAACAATCCTGAAATGTGCTGGAAAAGTCTTGATATTCATATATAGAACCCAGTATTTTCTGATCAGTACGGTTTCAATGACATCTCTGATTACTACATACCTATAATGTGTAGAATAATATACCTACAATAAATATACCTAGAACTTTTTAGTTCCTCTGCTTAGCTTCCTAGAATAATATATTTCATACAGAAATATGAGTGATGGAAGAATAAAATAGATTCACCTCTGCACAGTGCATTCCCAAACCACCCAGTATATTTAACTTCTAGTTTTCTGATTCTGAGGAATAAGAACTAAGAGAAAAAAAAAAAAATGAAATAGCTATTTGATGCCAAATAAAATTTCTAAGCTTATACAATGTGGAAATTTGTAATTGAATCTAATTATAAAATTAAGAACAAAATGTATAAAATTTAAATATGAGTATAAAATTAAGTTATGTCTTATCTATACATTATTTGTTAAGAACATCATTGTTATTTTTATTTGGATACAACGTGTCTTTGAACATTTATTGATTTTTAATTGCTTATTTTAAAAACAATATGTGCACAGTTTTAAATATTAAAAAAAGAAGACATGTTTTCCGTTACTTTAAGTTCCTCTGCCATAGGTAAAATATTTTGTTCGTGCTCTCTCAGAAATTCTTTGTGCATGTGTCAATTGTTAAATGGGATCATACTACACATATTTTTCAATTTAAAAAAAAATGTTATTATATTTTTTAGATCACTCCATGTGAATACATAGTCTTTTTCATTTTATTTAAGAGGTTAATAGTATATCTATATATAGATACACTATAATTTATATAAGCAATCCTGTATGAACATAGTCATTCTTTCCAGTGTTTGGTACCTTAAAAACCAAGTTATAATAAATATTATTGTCTATATATTTTTACATACCTGTAAGATTATTTGCACACACACACACACACACACACACACACACACACACATGTATTTAAATATATATACATATTTAAGCTGCTGGCCAGAAAGGGGATTCAAACTCTTGACCTTGGTGTTATAACACTGCACTCTAACCAATTGAGATAACCAGCCAGCCCTAGATTATATTTTTTGACCTTTTTATAAGTTGACTTGCTGAGTTAAAAGCTATATATGTGCAATATTTTTGTAGATATAGCCAGATTCTTATATTTAGTTTCCCTTTCTGTTATTCTATGATAACTTTTGTCAGTAGTCTCATTCACATTTTAGGATTCTAGTAAATATAAGTTTGTGAACTGAGAATTAGAAACCCACGATATAAAACAATGGTCAAATGAAAGAAAATGGCTTCCTAGTAACATAAAATGATACATTTTGTTCCATAACTGTTAAATACAAAAGACAATTTTTTTTCAAAAATTTAGTTCAGTATAACTTATAAACTAGGTTCAACATGATAGATTTTATTTGTTAAACATTAAGTAAAATAATTTCTTAATTCCGAATTTTTTAATACTTATAAAAATGTTAGGGATATTTACTTGTTTTTTGCTACAAAACCTGTTTAAAAAAGACATAGTTATGAAAATTATTTTATTTTACAATTGAGAAAATATAGGATTATAATATTAACGTTATCATATTAGTAGGCCCAAGAAAAAATTGTTATGATTACTTTCATAATCTGAAAAGGCTTTCATAAAAATTTAATACCCATTTATGATTAAAACACACACACAATATATTAATTGACAGCATTTTTCTTACCATGATAAAGCATATATATATCTCATTTTAGACTTATATCTTCTCTTAATGGAGAAAACCTGGAACTATTCCCATTAAGGATAGAGAAAAGCAGAATTGTTGACAATCTCCCATGCTATTTAGCATTTTATTGGAATTATTAGACAATGCAATTAGATGGCAAAAAAAAAAAAGGCTTAGAAGCACAAAATTTTCAAAGAAGAAATGAGACTTTTTTGCTTTGTGAATGATTTACTTGGATAACTGGAATATGCAAGAATAATTGATAAAATCAACAAAAATAAATTAATTAAAATGTAGCAGTAAAATAAAATTAATATACAATAAGTAGTTTATATTCTCAAAAAATAACCACTTAGAAAATATAATGAAACAAACTATACATGTACTAGCATGAAAAATTTTAAAATAATAACTAATTTTAAACATTTTAAAAATAAAGAGAAAAAATTTAAAACATTGATGAAAGACACAAAAATAGACATCAAAAAAGGAGAAGTTATTACTTGTTTTGGGATGAGAGGATTCAGCATTATAAAGGTAATGATTGTGCCTAAATAATCTTATAAATATAACACAATCCTAGTAAAAATACCAAGATATTTAGCTCACTAAGCCAGACAAGCATTATCTATCAAATATATGAAAATGAATATGAACTTCTACTCCTGTCTATGAGGGAGGGTCTTATATTGGATTCACCATCCTGAGATAAACAATGAAAAAACTGAACAAAAGATGAAAATGACAGTTTTTCAATATTGGACAAAAGCAAAGCAGGACTTTGTTCATTGAAAGATTATCAACAAATGAGATAAAGCCTATGATTGGCCTGACTTTCTGGCCACATGCAGTATCTGTACCATGCCATAGAAAGGGGAATCCAAGAATTATAAATTGGTCTTTGGTGTCTATGGGGTATAGAAAGAGACATCAAAACTTGGAAGAACCAGGACAGTGAAGATTTATGGTGCTCAGTATCAGAGAAAAGGAAGCTACACAGAAAAGGAAACCCAGAAATCTGCATAGGGGTTTTTACGTATTTCAGGCTGAATATTAGGCTGTGCATGTGAAGGAAGCTTTTCAAACTGTAATGTGAATAATTTCAAGGCACGTGAACACACACACACACACACACACACACACACACACATCACCACCACCACCACCACCAGCAACAAATATAATCAAACAAAAAGAAGAAATGTCAGCTAAAAAATTGCAAGACCTCTTACAATGCTGGGGGATTCTTGAGTTTTAAGCAGCTCTGTGGAAAATTAGTAGAGAAACTTAGAAGGGTTATACTTTACCAATAGAGTTATTAGGTCTACTAATTACTGGTACTAACTACAAGTATGAATTAGCTAAATTAGTACTGATAAAGGCTACTCTAGAACTACCCTAACAAAATTTTCAAATGAGCTTTGAAAGTACCAAGGTGATATGCAAGAACTAAAATTGTTTGCCAAAATGAGTTATCAATGCTTTAAAGGAAGGTAATAAGGTCCCAAAGCAGTACACATGATTTTTTAATATATTACTTTGACTGTAAATCGTTAGTGGCATATAATCTAAAGTAAAAAAAACATAAGAAATCTTAAACTTCCCTCAAATGTATAACTAGTAATATTACTTTAATATTATTATATATTATGGTAATATAGTAACATAATATTATTATATGCAATAGTATATGTTATATATTATGCAGTAGTATATTAAACTGATAAGAACAGATACGACACTTGGATCTTAGCCAAAAGGCCAAGAAGTAATTATGGGTAGTAGTATATATTACTACAATATTATAGTATGATATATGGTTATATATTAATTATTAAAATATCAATATATAACAACATAACACACTATAACGTTATGGTAATTTATTACTATAACATTATAGTATTATTACTAGTAATTTTGAAACTATGTAATGTTTATTACAATATAAACAAATGCATAAAATATGGAAAACTTTTTAGAGAAAAGATTTTAAATTTATAAACAAATAAATACAAACATAGGGTCAAAGAAAGTTTTTAAAAAACTAATCTTAGGGCTGGCCCGTGGCTCACCCAGGAAATGCGGCACTGGTAGCGCCAAGATCGCAGGTTCAGATCCTATATAGGGATGGCCAGTGCGTTCAGTGGCTAAGCGTGGTGTGGACCACACGGTGCCAAGGGTTGCGATCCCCTTACAGGTAAGAAAACGAAACAAAAAATAATCTGAAATTTAAATTGAGCATGTCTATGTAAATTAGTACTAAAATTTCTTTTCTGAGCTCTGTGTACTGAAAGACCATTAGGAATGAACACCCTAGTCTCCAAATCTTAGTTTCTAAGCATAATGGTTCACTAATAGAAAGTAGGTTATGTTGGAGAAATGGGTATTTCTATATGTAAGGCAGAAAAAGCACAAGAAAAATATGGTATATATTGTCTTATCAAAAGCAAGGAAGCTAAGTTTAATTCTGGGCATGTCAAAAGAAACCAACTTAAAGTTGCTCCCTAGCTACATTTGGGATGATTTAAGCATTACAGAAAATACTTGTATTACCATAACTGACTGCAGTGTACTAAATATGCAAAAATGCAAATATATGTAGGCCCATGTTGATTCTCAAGAAGAAATAAAATAAAAATAAATGACTCATATACAAATCCTTAACAAATAAAAGGTAAAGAAAAGAATGAAGTGCATATTTCACTTTTTAAAAAAGAATTGTAGTTTATTGTAGTCAATGATAGAAAACTCCTTTGTAAAGAACATTCATTAATAACAGAAGAAAAAGAGATAGATTAGAGAAATCTGTGTGTTTTAATGCTCAAAATAATAATTATCCAAACACATATTATTAATGAGTTAGGCATCATCCTAAATGTTACCCGCTAATATCCAAAGGAAAAATGTACTTTTACAATGAAGGCATCTCACTGTCTCCAACTGCATCAAGTGACCCAACTTAACCTGATTAGCAGTAGTATAACCTGCAGTATGTGGCCCCTCAAGAGGTGCAATAAACTATTCAATCAAATATGATAAATTTTTGCTTTGCAAACATGTGTTACCCTATTGTGTTCCTGTCTTTAGACTTAGCTTACAGTTTATAAACAACAATGAATGGAGGAACACATTGAATGACACTATGAAGAAACAAGCAGACGCATTCAGATTTCAGTAGTCTGTGAAAGAACTATCTTTATGTTTTTAAAATCGAAGTCTAGAAATGTTTATCTTTCATCAAAAAATCTAAAGAGATGTAAGAACCAAACTTAATGTGTAACTCTTGAGTGAATAATGGTTCAACAAAATTAACTATGAGATAATTTTAGAATAATTAGCAGTATTTGACTATGTAATATTTGATATTTGAAAATTACGTATTTTCATCAGTGTGGTAATGATATGATGATGATATAAGGAAAGGATGTATGGAAAAACTTTAAGCGTTGAAGTGTCATGGTCTCTGCAATAGTCACTTCAAAGTGTTCAATAAAACAAAAAGATGAATATAAATGCATAAATATGATAGATGATAAAGCAACTATGGAAAATGGTCATTGATAAATCTAGGTGATTATCTTATTACTTTAATCTGTTCTGTAATTTTGGAAACTTTCATAAAAAAAGATTATAAATTTCAAAAGATAGTTAATTCTTCATATTTAATTTGGGCAAGAAGAAAAAAGTTAAAAAAAAGAAAATGAAAATGAAAAAATACATAAATTTTCCTTCCAGTTGCCAAAAAAAAAGTATGCAACATTCAAAAATAGCTCTTCGGGGCCGGCCCGGTGGCGCACTGCTACAGTGCGCCACTTGGGAGCGCGGCGGAGCTCCCGCCGAGGGTTCAGATCCCACATACAGACCAGCCGCTCACTGGCTGAGCGAGGTGCGGGTGCAACACCGAGGGTTGCGATTCCGTTGCCGGTCCCGGTCCAGTACGGGCGCAACACTGAGGGTTGCAGTCCGTTGCCGGACACGAAAAAAGACAAAAAGGAAAAAAAAAAAATAGCTCTTCGGTATGAAAGTACATTAGATAAATACACACAGTCTTCTTCATTGCAATCCTGTTTGTGCCCAAAATATGGAAAGTTCTCAGTAAATAACTGAATTAAATGGAATGAATTCAAACCCTTTTTTAAGTGACCATTTGGTTTCAGACTGGTCATATCCTGTATTAGTTTGTTTGTTTTTATGTTTTTCTCAAAGCTATTAAATGGAGATTTCGGATTAAACTTTAATTAAATATTAAAAATAAAGCCAGAGGCATTACACTACCTGACATCAAATTACATAAAGCTATAGTAACCAAAGCAGCATGGTACTGGCATATAAACAGAAACATGGACCAATGAAACAGAATACAGAACCCAGAAATCAACTCAGGTGCGTACAGCCAACTGATCTTTGACAAAGGCACCAAAAATACACACTTGGGAAAGGACAGCTTCTTCAGGAAATGGTGCTAGGAAAACTGGATGTCCACATAAAAGAATGAAACTAGAACTATACCTCTCACCATATATCAAAATCAACTCAAAGTGGATTAAAGGCTTAAGTGTAAGACCCAATACTATAAAACACTTAGAGGAAAACACAGGTGAAGCATTTCACCATGTTGGACTGGGCAAAGACTTAATGCATAAGAACCAAAAGAACACGCAAGAAAAAACAAAATAAACAAATGGGATTATCAAACCAAAAATCTTCTACACAACAAAGGAAACAGCCAACAGAGTGAAAAGACAACATACTGAATGGGAAAAAATATTTGCAAACTATACATCTGATAAGGAATTAATATCCAGAATATACAAGGAACTCAATTAAATTCACTGTAAAAAAAAACAAATAATCCAATTGAAAACTGGGCAAATAAGCTGAATAGACATTTCTCAAAGAAGACATACAAATGGCCAAAAGACACATGAAAAAATGCTCAATGTCACTAATTATCAGGGAAATGCAAATCAAAACCACACTGAGATATCATATCACTCAGGAGACTGGCCACTATTAAGAAAACCAAGAATAACACATACTGGTGAGGATGCAGGGAAAAGGGAACTCTTCTGCACTGTTGGTGGGATTGTAAATTAGCACATCCATTATGGAAAGCAGCATATAGATTCCTCAAACAGTACTATATGATCCTGCAATCCCACTGTTGGGTATATATCCAAAGGAATGGAAATAGTCATGTCAAAGGGACACCTGCACTCCCATGTTTATCACAGCTCTACTTACAATAGCCAAGTGTTAGAACCAACCTAAATGTACATCAACAGATGAGTGGATAAGGAAAATGTGGTATATAGGCACAATGGAATACTACTCTGCCATAAAAAGGAATGAAATTCTGCCATTTGCAGCAACATGGATGAGCTTAGAGTGAAAGAAAAATCGAGTAGCCACTGGCAAAGTTGACATGCTTTATTCTTATGTGAGCTCAGCTACCAGTGGTTCAGAGCTACTGCCTTTTATACCAAAAAGTACACAATAGTGGCAACGAGTCAAGGGGTATATGGACACACATGTGCAGTTACGCAGCTCTTACATAACTTCTTTACAATGGATGTGCTGAATCATATCCAGCCGGATATGAGGTGGAGGGCCTGACTATGCTGACTCCATTTTCTTGACAACAGGAAACTAAGGCTCAGAGCAGTGAATTCAATTTCTCAAGGTAGTACAAATAATTAAAGATCAGAAGCAGTTTCCAAGACTCCAAGATTTCAGCTGTTTACAACACATCATTAAACCAAGAAAAAGTTGTTTAAAATGAAGAGTGAAACGTTATTGAAAAGGTTCAATAAATATTACTCAAATGAATTAAAGGAGCAAAGAAGTGATAAAATTTATTATGAGACATTACCTTAATGGCCAGAAGAAATTATCCAGATCTTATAAATAATATGATTCTAAGGAAGAGTGGAAGATCATTAACATAGTGCCAAAAGTTTATAAATAAAAACTTACAGAGATAGAGATTCAAATATTAATGAAAATCTGATTTATATTTTGGAAAGAGTGAATTAAAAGTTGATATATGAAGGTTTAATACAGCTACAGGTGAAGGATTATTGTACAGTCAGATTGTAATGGAAATTTCCAAGGTTCTTATTGACTATCAGGACACTGAATGGTGTGGGCAGATCCAAGGCCCCTCTCCAAGTCCAGATGTAAAACCCCTGCATGACAAGTTTCAAGGCTTGCCTATACCTGAGTTATGTTGGCGAGTCCTGTAGCAGAGGAGTTTAATTTGCTTATGCCCTTAGGAAGATGTCTTCAAAATAGGAAAGGATTTTATCTTTCTTTTAGCTACCAGACTTTTAATATGATGTAATTATTTCACAGTGTGCTGCTGATGTCTGGTACTGTATATAATATCGGTGTTTGACTTGGATAACTGGTCTGCTAATCTGCAGAATGCACAGGATCTATGCTGCATCTGAAACATTTCTGGATCCATCTCCATTCCCTCTCTCCTGGGCTTTGGAAACCTAGACCTGCATTAGCCGGTGGAGAAATGTTCTTTTTCCCATGTGATTCATGGGAAACAGAGCGGGTAATAAAAACCTTATGAAATTGTCTTACTAGACAAGGGAAGTAGAGTAACTAGAGCTAACTCAGAAAAAGAAAAATAAGCCCCAATAATGCTTATTTATTTATTATATTTCTGTGTTCTTGCAGAAGTGTGAGACTAAGGGGGAAGGGATTGCTTTGAAGGAGCAATAAATTCGTATCATCATTAGAATGATTATTTAGTGTGAACTTACTGAACACACACTGATATTTTTCTTGTGCAGTCACAGTATAGTAAATACAATACAGCAAAGGAACAAAAAATCGAGCAGATCCTAAAACTGAATATTTAAAGTTACTAAGGATTGAGGGGGAAAAAAAAAAAGAAAAGCTATTTAGTTTTTCTATGTAATTAGAAAGAGATAAAAAAAAAATCACTTAAAATTAAAAGAAATTCTGAATGTGAATCAAAAGATTTAGCAAAATTATAAATGTGTTTAATTAAAAAAATATAGAAGACCTTTTTGAATTACCGGTCAGTATCTCAATTAAGGCAATATTAAAATATGTTTTAAGAGAAGCCAAGGACTCTTAGCATAATGAAACAAAATTACTAAAAATCACAAAGATCAGCACAAAATCTGGATCCTCTCCAAGAAATCTTGGCACAACAAAGCAGATCAATTAGTAAACTGCCTCTACTCTGCTAGAGTACCAGCCAATTAGACTTAACATTTTCTTGAATACACATTACAGTTTAAATATACAGTTTAAATATATTTTCACTTTAATGTATTAGAAAGTAACTTTTTAAAAACACATGTGCAGTTACGCAGCTCTTACATAACTTCTTTACAATGGATGTGCTGAATCATATCCAGCCGGATATGAGGTGGAGGGCCTGACTATGCTGACTCCATTTTCTTGACAACAGGAAACAAGGACAGTCATTATTTCAGATTAAGGGATTTTTCAAAATTTATGTTTCTGAAATAAATTCTTGTCATTATCATGTATGCTGAGTTTTGAAAATTGGTTAGAAAATTAGTTGCTACGGAAAATAGTTTTATGGAAGTATCAGTCTTAATTCCTGAACTCTCAAGTTCAGATATTTAAATCAAAATGAAGACTACTGACTTAAAAGGAACTTATAATGAATAGTTACTACTTTTTTGTTATTCTCTAAGGTTTCTTTTCTTTTCTTTTCTAAGAAAGACATTGGTTTTGAAGTGGCCTCACACTTTATATTGAGCTATTAGCTTCTTTTTCTTGTTAACTTAAAAAGTCATCATTGAACTGATCCGTTATATTTCTCCAGCTTAATTGGTGTCTATAACCTATGTGAAAATTACCATGCAGATGTGCCAATTTTCTTCTACTATTAGGTCTTGTAAGTACACAGAATAATTTTAAATTTTGAAGAAAACAATTCCTTATACTACACAGCACATTAGTATTAAAAATATGGCACTGACCAATGCAGCTTCTTTCAAAATGGCTTTTGGGGTCAATATGAGCATTGCTATAGAATGCTTCACTTTATTTGTAATCAATTTTGAGAATTTTGCATCCCCAATATTTGTAAAATGTTTTCTTTCTTTTTAAAAATAGTTCAACACAGAAACACCAAATACCAAAGGAAGCATTGTCTCTAATAGTGCAATATAGAACTAATTTAATTTCCTCAATAAATGCCCCAAATTTTGAAGTAATGCTGAAAAAAATCATCACCCTAGATTTGGTCAAATTTTTTCAAGAGTCTATATTTCTTAACAGTACATGCAAAAGATTATAAACCATTCTATCAGTGAGTTTTATTTAAATCTCAACATTTACTCTGGTTTTTAGAGAACAGATATTTTAAATATTGCCCATCATTTGTTTTTTTTAATCATTGCAAATTCATTGCTTATCTTAAAGACAATGACAGTCTTAAAGCATTAAAATGATATTAGAAAGTTATGTTCAAAGCGATATGAGTTATATGAATCAAAAAAACTGTGATGAATGTTGGAATACTGATAGAAAGTTCTATGGAAATAATATTCAGTTTATTATTATAAGGGTGTAAGATCTGGATCATTTTGAGTCTTTTTTACATTTGGTTTATTTTGAAGGTTGTTCCTTGCTCTATATTTTAAATAATATAGTTTAATCTTTCTAGAAAAAGTATAAGGAGTTAGAGTGAAGAAATAGGCAGAGAGAAAGAAAAGGTGTCTAGGACGAAAGGGAGCAATAGGTAGAAGAAATGAATACTTAAAAATAACAAAGAAGGAAAAGAAATTGGCTTTTTCTATATAACTTATTTTTTTTTCAGTTAAAATATTAAAATAATTGTCTTAATTTGGAATTAATTGTACACATACACACACACATACATTCAAACTTTATGTAGCACGTATTCTTTTGTGGCCTGGATTTCAATGTCTAGATTTTGTAAGTAATAGCTACTTAAAATGGAATAAAATTTATGTTATCTTATTTTTATATTTATATATAGAAATAGGATATTTATGAACTGTTACTGACATTGATTATCTCTTAATGCTTTTTTTCCTTAACTTTGGATAGACATATGAGCATATTTTTATTTATCTTGGGTAAATATCAAAGAGTGGAATTGTAAGTCATATGGAAAGTATACTTTTCTTTCAGTTTTATCTTATTTTTAATTTACAAATAATAATTGTATATGTTTATGAATTGCAATGTGATATTTATATACACATATACATTGTGGAATGATCAAATCAGAGTAGCATAACAATCACCTCAAATTTTTTTGTGTGTGGTGAGAACATTTAAAATCCTCTCTGTTAGCTATTTTGAAATATACATACAATATATTATTATTAACTGGGTCATCTTGCTGTGCAATAGAATACCGAAACTCATTTCTCCTATGTAACTGTAATTTTGTATCTGTTGACCAACATATCCCCAGACCCCACCTCAACCCCCAGCCCCTGTAAACCACTATTATACTCTCTACTTCTATGAGTTTGACTTTTTTAGATTCTACATATACATAAAATCTATGGTATTTGTCTCTCTGAACCTGGCTTATTTCACTTAACATAATGTCCTCTAGGTTTATTCATGTTGTCACAAATGTATACCCCGTTTTTTTAATCCATAAATTCATTAATGGAGATTTAGGTTTTTTCCTTATCGTGAATACTATGAATAGTGCTGTAATGAATGTGGGAGCGCAGACATCCTTTCCGCATACTGATTTTATTTCCTTTCGGTATACACTCAGTATTGGGATTGCTGGATCCTATGGTAATTCTATTTTAAAATTTTGGGGAAACCTCTATATTGTTTTTCAAAATGGCTATATTGTTTACACTCCCACCAACAGTGAATAAGCATTTTCTTTTCTTCACTTCCTTGTCTTTTTGATAACAGCCAATCTAACAGTTATGAGGTGCTATGTTACTGTGGTTTTAATTTACATTTCTCTGATAATTAGAGATGTTGAGGATTTTTTCATGTGTCTGTTGGTTATTTGTATGTCTTCTGAAAAATTTCTGTTTAAGTCCTTTGCCCTTTTGGGCAGCAGATCAGTACAGAGATTGAATCCTGGACCTTGGCCTTTGCTCATTTTTTAACAGAGTCATTTGTTTCATTCAACAGTTTGAGTTCTTTACATATTTTGGATATTAGCCCCTTATCCTAGGTATAATTTACAAATATTTTCTGTCAATCCGTGGATTGTCTCTTCATTTTATTAATTATTTTTATTTTTGTGGTGCAGAAGCTTTTTAGATTGATGCAATCCCATTTGTCGTTTTCTGTTTTCATTGCTTGTGCTTTTGGGATTATATCAAAGAATTCTCTGTATAGACAAATGTCATAGAGCTTTTCCCCTATATATTTTTTCTAGTAGTTCTATAGTTTCAGGTCTTATGTTAAAGTGTTTAATCTATTTAAGTTGTTTCTTGTATTGGGGTGAGATGAGGGTCCATTTTCATTCTTCTGTATTTGGTTATTCACTTTTCCTAGCATCTTTATTGAAGGCACTGTCTTTTCCCCAGTGTGTGTTCTTGGCACCTTTGTAAAAAATAAATTAATCATAGAAGTGTTGGTTCATTACTGAGCTCTCTATTCTGTCACATTGGTCTATTTGTCTGTTTTTATGATGGTAACATGATGTTTTGATTACTGTAGCTTTATAGTATATTTTGAAGTCAGGTAGTATGATGCTTCCAGGTTTGTTCTTTTTGGTCAGAATTGCTTTGACTATTCAAGGTCTTTTGCGGTTTCCTACAAATTTTAGGATTGTTTTTTTTCTATTTCTGTAAAGAATGATGTTGGAATTTTGGTAGGGATTGCACTGAAATTGTGTGTCACTTTATTTATATGGACATGTGAACAATATTAATTTTTTCAAACCCATGAATGTAGGATATCTTCCCTTTTGTTTATGTCATCTTTAATTTCTTTCATCGATGTTTTATAGTTTTAAGTATACAGAACTTTCACTTATTTGTTTCAATTTACTCCTATTTTTTATGTTATTTTAAATGGGATATTTTTCTTAATTTCTTTGTAAGAGAGTATGTTGTTAATGTATATAAATGCTACTGAATTTTTTAAGTTGACTTTGTATCCTGCAAATTTACTGAATTTGTTTTTCAGTTCTAACAGTTTTTTGGTTGTGTTTTTAGGGTTTTTCTCTATGTAAAATTGTGCTTTCAGCAAATAGAAATGATTTCACTTCTTCTTTTTCTATTTGGATGCTGTTTATTTCTTTATTTTGCTTAATTGCTCTGGTTCGGACTTCCAGTACTATGCTGAAAATGAATAGTGAGAGTGGACATCCTTGTGTTGTTCCTGATCATAGAGAAAAAGTCTTCGACTTTTCTCCATTGAGTGTGATGTTAGTTGTGACCTTTTTATAAAACCGTTATTGTTTTGAGATACATTCCTTTCATACTTAATTTGTTGAGAGTTTTAATTAATAAAAAATGCTGAATTTTGTCAAAAGATTTTTATGCATATATCGTGATTATCACGTGGTTTTGTTTTTTATTCTGTTAATATGATAAATCATATTTATTGATTTACATATGTTGAACCTACCTTGCATCTCAGAGTTAAAACCCATTGATCATGGTGAATGATCCTTTTAATGTACTGTTGAATATAGTGTGCTGGTATTTTGTTGAAGATTTTCACATCTATGTTCATCAGTAATATTGGCCTGTAGATTTTTTTTTTCTTTTAGAGCCTTTGTCTAGATTTAGTATGAGGGTGGCTGGACTCATAATATTACTTGGGAAGTATTCCTTCCTCTTCAGTTTCTTGGAAGAGAGTTTGAGAAGGATTAGTATTAGTTCTTCTTTAAATAATTGATAGAATTAACTTATGGAGGCATCTGGTTCTGGACTTTCTATAACGGAAGATTTTTAATTACTGATTTAATCTCCTTACTCATATTTGTCTGTTCAGATTTTCAGTTTTTTATTCAGTTTTGGTAGGTTATACATATCTAAATTTATCCATTTATTTTAGGTTACCCAATTTGTTTTCAAATAATTTTTCATAGTAGTCTGTCATGATCTTTGTATTTCTGTGTCATCAGTTGTAATATTTCATCTTTCATTTCTGTTTTTATTTATTTGAATCCTCTCACTTTGTTTCTTAGTAATTCTAGGTGAGGGTTTGTCAATTTTGTTTAGCTTTCCAAAAAGCCAACTCTTAGTTTTATTGATCTACTATTTTTCTAGTCTCTATTTCATTTATTTCTGGTCTCATCTTTGTTATTTTCTTCCTTTTGCTAACTTCAAGCATAGTTTTTCTTTTTATTTTATAGTCCCTGGAGGTGTAACATTAAGCTTTTTAGGTTAGTTCTTTCTTCTTTTTCAATGTAGGCATTTATTCCTATAAACTTTCCTCTTAAAGCCACATTTGCTGCAAGATTTGGTATGCTGTGTTTCCATTTTTGTTTGACACAAGCACAAGATTTTATTTTTATTTCTTCTTTAATTTCTTTTTTGACTTTTAGTTGTATACCATTGTGGTAGGAAAACAAATGCTTGATATAATTTTAATTTTCTTAAATTTTTTGAGGCTTCTTTTGTGACATAACATGTGATCTATCCTGGGGAATTTAAATTATACTTTAGTCCAATTAGACTTTAGACGAACTGGATCTGGCAGATATCTACAAAACATTTATCCAACCACTACAAAATATAAATTCCTCTCATCATCACATGAAACATTCTCCAAGATAGACCACATGGTAGGTCACAAATCAAGTCTCAACAAATTTTAAAAAATCAAAATCATCTCAAGCATTTTTTCAGATCACAATGGATTAAAACTGGAAAACAATAACAAGCAAAACTCAGAAAACTATATACATAAATGGAAATTAAGCAACATGCTCCTGAACAACATATAGGACAAAGAATAAATTAAACAGGAAATCAAGAAAATTTTTCAAATTAACAAAAATAAAAACACATCACACCAAAACCTGTGGGATACTGCAAAAGCAGTACTAACAGGGAAGTTTATTACAATAAATGCTTAAATCAAAGGAATAGAAAGATATCAAATAAATTACCTACCACTATACCTCAAAGAACTAGTAAACAAGAGCAATGCAATTCCAAAATTAGTAGATGGAAAGAAACAATTAAGGTCAGAGCAGAGCTAAAAGAAACAGAGACTAAAAAAAACAATGCAAAAATCAATGAAAGAAAAAGTTGGTGTTTTTTAGAAGATAGAATAAAAAAGACAAGCCATTAGCTAGAGTAACTAAAAAAAAAGAGAGAGAGAAGATCCAAATAACAAAAATCAGAAATGAAAAAGGAGACATTACAAACAATACCACAGAAGTACAAAATACAGAGAATCCATTAGAGCTTATTATGAACCATACACCAATAAATTTGAAAACTGGAAGAAATGGATACATTTTTGGACATATATAAACTACCAAGACTCTACCAAGAAGAAATAGAAAACCTGAAAAGACCAATGACAAACAGTGAGATTGAAGCAGGAACCAGCATTCTCCCATTAAGAAAACAGGACCAGATGACTTTACTGCTGAATTTTACTAAACATTTAAAGAGGAATTACTACAATTCTCATCAAACTATTCCAAAAATTGAAACAGAGGCCATTCTCCCAAACTTGTACTATGAGGCCAGCATCACACTAATACCATAAACAAAGATACAACAAAAAAAAAAGAAAACTACAAGCCAATATCTCTATTTAACATAGATGCAAAAAATCTCAACAAAATTTTAGTCATCAGAATACAGCAACACATCAAAAAAGTTATACACTATGATCAAATGATATTCATCGCAAGGAGACAAAGATGGTTCAACATGCACAGGTCAATAAATGCAATAAACCACATCAACAACATCAAGGACAAAAACCATATAATCATAAATAGGCACAGAGAAGGCATTTGCTAAAACTCAACATCACTTCATGAAAAAGATTCTCAGCAAAATATGTATAAAAGGAAAGTATCTCAACACAATAAAAGCCATATATGACCATCCCACTGACAAAACCATCCTGAATGGGGAAAAGCTGAAAGCTTTCTGCTTAAGAACAGGAAAAACAAGAATGCCCTCTCTTACCATTCCTATTTAACATAGTAGTGGAAGTACTAACCAGAGCAGTCAGGCAAGAGAAAGAAATAAAGTCCATCTAGATTGGAAAAGACAAAGTCAAACTCTCTCTGTTTGCAGATGACATACTTCTGTACATAGAAAAATCTAAAGACTCTACCAAAAAACTCTTAGAGATGATAAATGATTTCAGTAAAAGTTGCAAGATATCATATCAACATGCAAAAATCACTAGTATTTTAATGCTCCAATAACTAACTAGCATAAAAGAGAAATCAAGAAAACCAGCCCATTTGCAATAGTCAACAACAACAACAAAATAAATAAATAAATGAAATAAGTAGGAATAAGTTTAACCATGGAGTCAAAAGATCTCTACAATGAGAAATAAAAATCACTGCTGAAAAAACTAAACAGGACATAGAAAGATGGAAAGACATTCCATCTTTGATTGGAAGAACTAGCACTGTGATAATGTCCATATTACCCAAAGTGATCTACTGATTAAATGCAATCCCCATTAAAATACTAATTGTAGTCTTCACAGAAATAGAAAGAAAATCCCAACATTCATATGGAATAACAACAGACCACAAATAGCCAAAGCAATCCTGAGCAAAATAAATAAATAAATAAATAAGTAAATAAAGCCAGAGGCATTACACTGCCTGACTTCAAGTTATACTACAAAGCTATAATAACCAAAACAGCATGGTACTGGCATAAAAACAGGAACTCAGACCAATGGAACAGAACAGAGAACCCAGAAATCAACCCACATACTTTTAGCCAACTCATATTTGACAAGGAAAACAGGAGCATACATTGGGGAAAGGACTGCCTTCTCAATAAGTGGTACTGGGAAAACTATACCTCTTGCCATATACAAAAATCAACTCAGAATGGATTAAAGACTTAAATATAAGACCAAAACTGTACTACTACTAAAATAAACAGGGGAAACACTTCAGTAAGTAGGACTTGGCAAAGACTTTATTAATAAGACCCCCAAAAGCATTGGAACAAAAGAAAACATTTAAAAAATGGGATTATATTAAATTAAAAGCTTCTGCACAGATAAAGAGTTAACAAAGCAACAAGACGACCTACAGAATGGGAGAAAATATTCACAAACTATGCATCACAAGGAATTAATATCCAGAATACACAAGGAACTCAAACAACTTAACAGTAAAACAAGTAACTCAATTACAAAATAGAAAAGTAGCTGAATAGGCATGTCTCAAAGAAAAATATATGAATGGCCAACAGACAAATGAAAAAATGCTTAACTTCACTCAGCATCAGGGAAATGCAAGTCAAAACCACACTGAGATATCATGTCTTGCCAGTTAGACTGGCCAATACCAAAAACACAGAGAATAACAAATGCTGGTGAGGATGTGGAGAAAGGAGGACCCTCCTACATGGCTGGTGGGGTTGTAAATTAGAGCAGCTTTTATGAAAAGAGACTGGCCAATACCAAAAACACAGAGAATAACAAATGCTGGTGAGGATGTGGAGAAAGGAGAACCCTCCTACATGGCTGGTGGGGTTGTAAATTAGAGCAGCTTTTATGAAAAGCAGTGTGGAGTTTCCTCAAACAACTACAGATAGAACCACACAGTCCAGCAATCCTGCTGCTGGGTTGTACCCAAAAGAATGGAAATCATCATGTCAAAGGGATGATAAACCCATATTTATCACTGCTCTATTTCTAATAGATAAGGCTTGGAGCCAACCTGAACATCCATAGACAAATGACTGGATAAATACAATGTGGTATCTCCAGACAATGAAATACCAGTCTGCCAAAAAATAAGGAATGAAATTCTTCATTTGTGATAACATGGATGAACTTAGAGAAAATTATGTTAAATAAAATAAGACAGATATAGAAATAGAAATTTCTGTATATCCTCACTCATAAGTGGAAGCTTAAAAAGTAAACAAATAAAACAAAATTTTTAAAAAAGGAAAGAAAGATGTTCTGTTGAACCTACAATAAGAAGGAATGGAACTGAGGCCACCATAGGTGCGAAGGTGGCTCAGAGGGTTAGGAAGCAATTGCTAAAAGGCCACAAAAAGTGTTTACATTGTGTAATGATAAGATAAAATAAATTAATTAAATTCATTGGCCTTTCCTTTTCCTTTTTTCACTCCCTAAAATTCTCAGAATCAGATATTAGTCTTTTCCATACTTGGCTACCAGTTTCAATGAAAGTCTATAACTAATTTAATCAAAGACACCTAAAAAACATGGTATAATTTGACTATTATATGCTAAGTCTGCACCTTAATTTTGAAATAACAGGACAGTCTTGTTCACTGATGAAAATCAATATCTTAAAAGCAAGATAGCAGCCTTCCTAATTTGAGCCCTTGTTGTATGTGGCAGTTTAGAATGCTGCACCTTTTAAAGTGTGAAGCTACATACCAGCTAATCTGTGTTACTTGGAGCAGTTGTCAGGTACAAGATGGTAAAATTGTTAGGCTTCCAAAGTAATTAGCCACTACATTAGGCCTTACTAGGCTTCGGGGCCTAGAAGATTAAAAAGCATTTGTGAATACAACTAAGTCTACAACTGCTCACTAACATCCCATACAAAATTCACTTAGTATCTTGAAAGATTGGGACGGTGCACATGTCTCAGGGGTGAATGTTTCTTAAAAAGATAATTCACATTCACTGCCCTCACAAAATCCAGGGAGCCTGATTTCTCACAACGGTCTTCTGTGTGGCAGTGCTTGAACTTCCCATTCCAATACTAATGATTAATGTATAAGAGTTGTTCAGTGTAATGTCATTTTTTTCCCTCCCCGAAGCTTTCTTGGATTCTGATTTCAGTAGCTGATTTAACATATAAATTGGTCCAAACTTGGCAAAAATCAAGAATATTCAACAGGGTACAGATGGTGCAGCAGAAAGCAATATCCAGAGATTTAGGTGACTCGAGTGCTCTCTAACCCTCCACCAGCTGCTTTAGCTCAAGTGTGAATAAAGACCTTTTAAGAATCAATGAAAATGTCTTATGTTGTGTCTAAGTATTGCCCACCCGACCAAATTGACACCAAAAACAGAAACAACCATATGGTTATAAGTGCATTAGAGAAAAGTAGGCTGCAGCTTGATACTTAAGATTAAGCATGTAAGTGCTACTGCTGATTGCTTGCACTCTGCATACTTCTAAAAAAAAAAATCGTGTGTGAAAAAAAAATATACTCCATTCTGCTACAGTTGACTGTCTCTTAGTTTTCTGCCTTAAATATAAGAGAAAGTAAAACAGACAACCATTGCTCAAGGCCAGAGGATCAGACAGAAGACATCCCCAAGTTTCCTTTAAGAATTGAATCAAAACCGCTATCAAAAAAATGTATTATACTTTAGCCCTAATACAATATGAATTGAAGTGAACAATTAATTTTTTTTCAGTGGCTAGAGGTGCTCTGCATTGTTTTGTCAGCTTGTGGAAAATGATTACTTATTATGCACCTGAATAAACTTCACGTGTGAACTTTGATACTTCTGTATGAAGTTGAAGACCTCCAGAAACTTCTTTTATTTTTAGCAGGTAAAATTAAGTAAATGGATCATTTTTCTCTAAGTATACATTAAAAACTCAAGTGATGGTGCTCCATATATAATTCATTTCTGAACTAGAATATAATAGATTCAATTTAAGCCAAGATTTTATATTTTTCCATGACTCTATTAATCAGAAGGAGTGAGCATATAGAAATAACTTGCAAAAGAAGTAGGAAGTAAAATAAGCATTATAAAAATGCAGCAAAAATATTAATAAATGTGACTATAATATGTAAAGAGAATTATTTAAATATATGTACCACACACTAATATATATAGAAATAACTTGCAAAAGAAGTAGGAAGTAAAATAAGCATTATAAAAATGCAGCAAAATATTAATAAATGTGACTATAATATGTAAAGAGAATTATTTAAATATATGTACCACACACTAATATAATATTTCACTAAAAGGACAAATTTACCTTAAAAACTAAGTGCTTTAAGTTACCTACCTGTCATCATAATAGTATATGATTTATCATAACTGTGTATTTGGAATAATTTGTCATTTGGGTATATTTAAGAAAAAATAGTTTCATCTATATTATCCCAACTCTAATTTGGACTATTGCACATGATATCTACCTGAGTAAAATATGGGCATATTTTAAATAAGTATTTACTGTGATAGATGAAATTTTATATTTTTTTCACTTGAATGTTTTATTTAAATCATTGTGAGGCAATAGTATGCACATTACCTTCAAGCAGAACAGGGTAAGATAAAACTATGAAAAGTTGGAAGGACTAAAATCTGTTGTGTGTTTATTTGTGACCTTTACGTGAATCCTTTAACAAATATGCAAAAAGATAACATGAGGAAACATTTTGGGCTAGAGTGGATGACAGAACTGAAGAGAAAAAATAATAGAGTTCAATCTTAAGTTTTGATTGAAAATTAGCCAAATAAATCAAGGTTTATTTAGGAGGACAAAAAGCAGAGGCAGTAAATTTAAGGGTGAAATAGACCTTCATCTAAGATATTGTTTAATTTGTGGGATTAAAATAGTTAAAAATAGAGCTGGTAAAAAGAAGACTGTCAGCTGCCACAAGTGCGAAATTATATCACTCATCCACTTTTTAGATCCAGTCCTATTATCAGACTCAAATGACACTGAGGTGAAGACTGAATTCCTTGAGGAAGAACATTGCAATGCCCCTAAACCCTTCCTTCAAGGTATATTGAGAAAAGAGGAATACCCAAATGTTTGAAGTCTGTTATATGCAGAGTCTGAGCTGACAATGACACAAGGCATTCTGAATTGCTATTCTGATGTCCTGGTTTGAGGGGTACAATGAGGACTGGGTAATACATGCATTTTGGCATAAACTTTTCACATTAATATAATAGGTCCATATACCAATTTGTGCTTATTTACTTAGTACATTGATACATAAGTAGGATGTATACACAGCTGGTGGTAGTGGTATTCTGACCTCAGGTTTTATAAAAGGGCAAGGTGGAGCCCCTAAACCTACTCCCCAATACCCCCCACCAAGTTAGTAAATCATAATTACTACCTCCCTCTTGTGAGAAATTGTTGAAATTTCAATGCAATTCATGACGTTAAAGGGTGTAGAGGTCTGGGGGTCATATTTTGTCCCTTATATTTCACTTGTTTGTCATCTCCCCACACAAAAACATGGCCAAAAATGGAATGTAGTAAACTTAGTCAAGTGGTATTTACAGTTGCAGGTGCTTTGGCAAATACGGTATTTTTATTGGAAGAGATCTGCACAGCCTCTGGCTCTTGGCATGCTTTGTTTTCAGTTCTCATCAATTGAAATGACCAAAGTTTACTTTATATGAGAATGGCAGCAGTGTACATTAATGGTCTTGCTGTAGTTATGTGAGCTCTCTTATCCCCCTGTTGCAATATAGTCCTCAGGGACCTTCATAGTCTTCTCGGCCCACAGAAGATCATGCTGGTACATTATATTGATGACATCGTTTTAATGTTGCAGGTATTTTTGATGTCTGTTACAATGCATGCATGCCAGAGGGTGGAAAATGAACTCTAAAATGATTCAGACACTTGTCATATTGGTGAAGTGACCTTAGAGATTTTGAGTAAGCATATGATTAACTACCCCTCATGGCTCCATAAAATATATTACCACAAGACATAAGGTTTGATTGATGTAGGAAAAATTCATTATATGATAAAACATATATATTCAGGATGAGGAACAAGCAGTTCCAGAAGGTAAAAAAAAAAAAAAAAGAAAAGAAAAATGGACCTAGATTCTCATAGTGGCTCCCTGTGTTGCATCAACAATATTGCCCCAACAAAGCTATGGACTAATAAGTTTTCTGTTTTCTGCTGATAAAGAAGGAATAAAACATGGGTCTGGTTCATGGATGGGTCACGTCAATATGCTGATGTCAGCTGGAAGTAGAGAACTGCTGCACTACAGCCCCACTTATTGCTGAATTTAGTAAGCAAAGGTGAGAGGAACTCCCTAAAGTGGGCAGTTTTGAGAATTATAATTTTCCCTATGTATGGTGGGGAAAATGCTCTAAGACAAAGATACACAGAAAATGTTGGGCAATGACCAACAGCTTTTTCTCAGAATGAAAAAGATCTGAACAATACGCACAAACATGAAGAACTCTGTGTCTCATATTAATACCCACCGGTGAACATTCATTATAGAAGAGGCACTCAAAATCAGGTGGACGGAACCAGACATCCACTGGATGCAGTTCAGTCTCTGTCCTGGCGACTTCATGACTTGCTAAATGGGCACATTATCAGCGGGACCATTGCAGAAGAAATCAAGACCATTCTGGGGGCCAACAGCATTGGCCCCCTCTTGCCCAGACTGACACATCCACTGACTCTTGAGGGGCCACTCTGGCAATAACCATGTCTAATGCCGAGCCATTTCTACAGGTGATCAGACAATAACTTAGATTCTGCCCCTTTCACATTGTAGAAGGTAATAATTTGTACAAACAAAAATACACAACCAATCCTTTCCTGCCTGCAGAGTGTTTGCCAGCAGCAGTGTCTGAGGGCTTACAGAGCATTATGTTTACTGGTGTGGAGGGTTGCATAATATTGCTTCAGATCAAGGTGTTTGTTGAATGGCAAAGGAAATGCCATAATGGATACATGACTACTGACTCATTATTACTGCCAGAGTGGCCTACTGAAGGTTCACCTAAGTTTCTGTCTCACGGAAAACACTTTGAGAGAGTGGGATTCTGTCTTAAGAATTGTAGTGTTTGCAGGGGAGGGGTGGAGATGGAAGTAGGATTAGCCTCTCTCTGACTCACACTGACTCTCTTCTTATATATATGATTTCCATTGTTGGTACTTTTAGTTCTAATGGATAATACTGCCATAGGTAAAAACTCATATTATTGGGAGCTATACTTGGTACTACAAAAAAATAGCTATAAATATGTCTAGAACCCAGGTCTCACTGGGAAGTATCTTGTTTTCATGCTCAGTGATACTCTTGAAAGTGTACTTGATGGAATCATTGCCTGACAAAGATAAAGAAAAACAAAGTTTCAGACTCTCCTGGGATGAAAGTGCATCAGTCAGGCTAGCACACTAGACTAACTGAAGAACTGACCAAAAGTTAGGGAAACCCAGAAAAGGTTGTGGAGGAGGGAGAGGAAAGTAAATCGTGGACTCAGGAGCAGTCACAGGAGCACGTTGAAAACTCGTTCACAGAGTAGACTTGAAATAGGGCACAAATTTTTTCTCAGCAGTAAAGGATTCCCTGTTTCAGATAATTCTTGCGTTCTGCTTTAATATTGCAGCTGTAATTCTGATTTTTGCTGCATCTGGTGTGGAGAGTTTGACATTGCACAAGCATAAAATTAAATAAATAAAAAGAGATGCTGATTTTACTATAAATAGTGATGAAAAAACAAAAGTAAATTACCTGAAAGCTATTATTAAAATATCTACATTATTGGATGAAATTAATTCAAGAAATTGAGGATTGGATGAATAATAGAAATTATTGAGTAGAAATATTGAGTTGTAAATTACGTTGGAAACAAGTAAATAATTTTCTTAATATTCCAAAAATAATTAAGTGAAAATATAGGTAATCTAAGAGGAAAAGTACCTTAAAAAATTAACTGACAATTCACATAAAAAAATAATAACAATAGACATTATTCACATGAAAATATTTTGAGCTTTACATGTATTTAAGAGTACTAATAACAGCTAGATTACTTTTATAACCCATCAAATTGGCAAACATGAAAATGATAAATAAGTTTGTCCGATTTATGAGAAAACAGTTTTATATATTAGTGATATTTTGGTAAATTTTTGCAATTTTTAAAGGCTATTTGCTAGTATGTTATGGAACAAATTCACATTAATTCTGATTAAGCAGTTTCATTTGTAGGTATTTGTCTTGTATAATGAATGGCTGTAGGAGACAAATCAGGAGAGTAAAAAAGTGCTGTGCAAAACAGATTATAATTGTCTACAAATTAGAACATGATTATCCACCAGGAGGAGATAGCTTCAATATGAAATCTCACATCCCTATGATAAGATTCTTTTAATCTGTTAAAATAAGACATCAAGTTATATGTCCTAACACAGAAAACATTGTCCAGTACATATTAAGTGACAGGGAAAGTTTTATAATAGTATGCTCACACTTATACCAAGACATATGTAGACTGTAGTAAAGTAGTAAAACATATTAAATGCAGTTAATGCTGGTTATTTCTGGAGACTAGGGAACAAGTTTAGATTTGAGAGTAGTCTATTTTTACTATATAGCCTTCTGATTCATTTGAATTTTAAACATTAATTCATTATTTCATTATAAAATAAGTTTTAATATGCATGCATGTCCCCAAATTATGCAATGTCATTAAAAAGAGTCTCAAAGAATAATTAGACTCTATTATGTTCAGAACAACACAAGCCTATATAGAAACAAACACCTGGTATTCTCAGAGTTTCTTTGATATTAAAGGGTGTGGAACAATCTGATTTATGATACAGGTTGGTGGACATACTAATAAGGATTTGAACTAAAGGCTATGAAGAAACGTTTACCTTGAGAGAGTCAGGTAGTAAAAGTTACATGACAGGAAGAAAGATGTTTATACGATCCTGGAGGCTGAATGAAGTTAATATGAAACAGAAAAAGTGTGAAAATGATTTGGCAAATACTGCTGAGCATAAGGTTTCTCACTGGGAGTTCCACATAGACAGGTGGTTGGCCTAAGCTCTTTATATCTTAGTTGATAACATTGGCATATACAGTAAATGCAAATATTAGCCCTGCAATTTATAAATTCTGGCTTTACATTAAAAGACCAGTTAAACTCTTTACAACATGTGTTTACAAGCTAAAGGCAAAGATGACCTATGCAATGATGGAAAGTATTTACAGGTAATTCAACTATTAGGTAAGGAAGAGGACACATTCAAGATAAATAGACCTACTTTGTCCATGAATTTTGTGCAAAGGTTCATCCATATGGTCAATAATGTTTTAATAAAACAAACGTAATTTACAACTCATTGCTTGACATAGGGCTAGGCTTTTTCTGTAGGTGAGGTAGTTAAGATAACCTCTATATTTAGTTTCTGCCTTCTTTTTCTAAAATTCACTTATTTCCAAGAAAATTTATATTTCATTGTTCAGTAAGTCACATATGAAATAGCCTCAGGAATGTCAGATATATTTCCTGTAAGAGAGACAAATTTTGTTAACTACATTTTCCAATTATATTTCCATCTTTTAATTCACTTAGAAAATCAAGTGAGGATTAGCTTACAGGGGATACTTCTAAAATCTATATTGATATGTGTTGCATATGCTGCATTTTTCATTAGAACTTCCTCACAATACAGTTAAGAAATATGTAGTTACATTTTTTTAATTTTACATTTTATTATCTGAAGAATTATTTTTGTTTACACATTGAAGGTCAATAGTGCAGATTTCTTCTTTCTGATATTAAAAATGTGCATGTAATGGTTGCTCACTTTTCAATTTTCAATTGAAAATGCAAACCAGCTATTGATATCAACATTATAAGTTTTTCCCCAAAAAATAAATACATCAACATTACATTCTAATTAAAGAGATTAATGGGTGGAAACTCACTTAGTATTTAACTGAAGAGAGTAATCGCAAATATAACATTATTATTTAGGATTAACAACAAATTTAGCAAGTATCTAAACAAGATCTGAAAAATCAGCCTTTGTATATATTATCAAAAAATATAATATATAATATGAATTAAATACAATCCTTAAACAAAGGAAATTTCCATTCCCTGATAAATAGTGATGTGGAGCATCTTTTCATACATCTGTGGGCCATTCATATGTATTATTTGAAGAAATGTCTATTCAAGTCCTTTTCACATTTTTTAGTAGCATTATTTGGTATTTGATTTTTTTCCTATTCAGTTAAAGGAGTTTCTTATATATGTTGGATATTAATACCTTATCAAACATACAGTTTGCAAATATTTTAACCCATTCCCTAATTATCTTTTCAGTCTGTTAATTATTTACTTTTCTATGAAGAAACTTTCTAAATTGGTGTAGTTCCAATTGTCTATTTTTGTTTCTATTGTATTACTTTTGGTGTCATATCCAAGAAATAATTGCCAAGACCAATATCATGAATCTATTTTCCTATTTTCCTGTAGGAGTTTTATAGTTTCAGGTCTTACATAAAAGTCTTTTTTTTTTTTTTCCTTTTTTTGTCTTTTTTCGTGTCCGGCAACGTATCGCAACCCTCAGTGTCGTGCCCGTACCGGACTGGGACCGGCAACGGGATCACAACCCTTGGTGTCGCGCCCGCACCTCGCTCAGCCAGTGAGCGGGAACCGGTCTGTATGTGGGATCCGAACCCTTGGAGAGAGCGCCGCTGTGCTCCCAAGTGGCGCACTGTAGCAGTGCGCCACCGGGCCGGCTCCTTACATAAAATTCTTTAATCTATTTTTAGTTGATTTGTGTTTATGTTTTAAGATAAGGGTCCAACCACATTTTGGATGTGGTGTCCAGTTTTCCAAAACCATTTGAAGAGATTATCCTTTCCTCATTCTTGGCACCTTTGCCAAAATATAAGTTGATCATACATGCTTTGGTTAATTTCTTGGCTCTTTGTTCTGTTTTGTTGATCCATATGTCTATCTTTATGTTAGTATCATACTGTTTTAATTACTGAAGCTTTATAATATATTTTGAAATCAGGAAGTATGAGGACTCAAGGTTTTTTTTTTTTTTTTTCTCAAGATTGTTTGGGCTATTATGGATTTTTTGTACTTTCATATGAATTTCAGGATTTATTCTTCTGTTTCTGTAAAAAAAAAGTCATTGGAGTTTTGATAGAGATTGCATTGAATCTGTAAATTACATTGGTAGTGTAAACATTTTAACAATATTGTGTTTCAATCCATGAACACAGAATGTCTTTTCATTTATTTGTCTCGATTAATTTTCTTCATCAGTATTTTGTAATTTTCAGTTTACAAATGTTTCACATTCTTAGCTAAGTCTATTTCTAAGTATTTTCTTGTTTTTAATGATGCTACAAGTGGAATTTTTGTTAATGACCTTTTCAGATTGTTTGGATTTAGTTTATAAAGGTTGCATTGTATTTCTTGTTTGTTTTTTTGTATGTTGAATTTTATCCTGCAACTTCACTGAATTTCTGTTATGTTGTTTTTGTATCCTGCAACTTTATTGAATTTGTTTTTCATTTTCAACAGTTTTATTGTCGAGTCTCTAGAGTTTCTTCATAAAGATTATGTCAACTGTAAAGATACATTTTCACTTTTTTCTTTCTGATTTGGAATGTTATATTATTTTTTTTTTCTTTCCTAATTGTTCTAGGTAGGACTTCCAGTACTATGTAGAACAGAAGAGTCAAGAGTAGCTATCATTGATTAGTTCCTGATCTTAGATGAAAAGTGCCCAGTTGTTCACCATTGAATATGATGTTGAGCTGTAAACTTTATATATATGGCCTTTGTTATGTTAAGATAATTTTCTTCTATTTCCTAGTTTGTTGAGAGTTCTTTTGTTTGTTTTATCATGAAAGTGTGTTGAATTTTGTCAAATGCATTTTCTGCAACTATTGAAATGATGTTTTTATCCTTCATACTGTTAATCTGGTGTATCACATTTATTCATTTGCATATGTTGAACATGCCAGAGATAAATCCCAATAGGTCATGTTGTACGATCCTTTTAATGTGCTGTTACATTCAGTTTGCTATTTTTTTTTTTTTTTTTAGGATATTTCCAATTTCCATATATTTTCATCAGGGACTTTGGCCTTTTTGTTTGTTTTTGGTTTTGTCTGGCTTTGGTATGAGGGTAACATGGGCCTTCTAAAATTAGTGTGGAAGTTTTTCTTCCTCTTAATTTTTTTGGAAGAGTTTGGGAATGATTGTCACTATTATTAGTTTTTTTTTTTTTT
>NW_007729195.1:249381-250530 GCF_000696425.1 Galeopterus variegatus
CTATTGTTTTTCTATTCTCTGTTGCTTTTATTTCTGTTCTAGTCTTTTTTATTTCCTTCCATCCGTAAACTTTGGCTTTAGTATGTTCTTTTTCTAATTCTTTAAGGTATAATGTCAGGTGTTTACAATTTCATCTTTTTTTAATGTAGGCATTTATCATATAAAATTCCTTCTTAGTACCGCTTTTGCTGTATCCCATAAATTTTGATATGTTGTCTTTTCAATTTATCTCAACATAGTTTGTAATTTCCCTTTTCTTCTTTGAGCCATTGATTGTTCAAGAATATGTTTTTTAATTCCCACATATTTGTGGGGTGTTTTTTTTTTCAGTTTTTTTTTCTGGTACTGAGTTTTAGTTTCATTTCACTGTGGTTGAAAAGGGCACTTAGTATTATTTAGATCTTTTTAAATTTGTTAAAATTTGCTTTGTGACATAGCATGTGATCTATCATGGAGAGTGATTTTATGTGTACTTGAGAAGAATGTATATTCTGCTAATATTGGGCAGAAAGTTTTATACATGTCTTTTATGTTCATTTAGATTTTACTGCTGCTCAGGTCCACATTTTCTATCGATTATCTGTTTCAATGTTTTATCCATTGCTGACAGTAGGCATATTGAAGTCCACCATTATTGTATTGTTGTCTATTTCACCCTTTAATTCTGTCAATATTTGTTTGTATACTTAGGTACTCTTATTTAGGGTGCATAGCATTTGTATTTATAATTGTATCTTCCTGGTGAATTAATGATATATAATGATATATAACGATAAAAAGTTAAATTCACCAGGAAGATACAATTATGATTGTAAAAGAACATTACAATGTTCTTTTGTTTTTCCTATTGTGACAGTTTTCACTTAAAATCAATTGTCTGGAGTATAATCATTCCTGCTTTTTATTTATCATGCACATGAAATATCTTTTTTCACACACTCACTTTTAGCATATGTGTGTCCTTAAATCTAAAGTTAGTCTCTTGTAGACAGCATACGGCTTCATCTTTTGGGTTTTTAAATCCCTTCAGCAACTTTGTGATTTTTGATTAGTGAGTTTAATCCATTTATATCTGAAGTAATTATTGATAGGGATTCTAAGATGGCGTCGGGTCTGAGCGGCCGCGCCAGGAGACAGCGCGATCCTGTG
>NW_007729195.1:253353-253750 GCF_000696425.1 Galeopterus variegatus
TTTAAAAACATTTAGAAGATATTTAACACTCCATGATTTATTATTTGAATAATTTGATAGTCCCAATCTGTATTTAATCTCATTCCATTGCCTTTTCCCACTTTTAAGAAGCTGTGGCCAATAAAAGGAACTGATTCCAGATCTATGCAAAGCAAATACACGGTGATTGGAGTGGATTGTGGATCCTCTACAAATGCATACATATATGTAAACATATGCATGCATGCATACACACATGCACGCACATGTTCATGCATGTCTACACACATATGCATATGCATGCACACACAATGCCCATCTGTATACGTGCTATTGTGCATGTACACATATGCACGTGTGTGTGTGTACATACAAGCATGCACACATACACGCATGTGTGCATTCATACATAGAGTCA
>NW_007729196.1:0-1780 GCF_000696425.1 Galeopterus variegatus
CATCCCTATATGGGATCCGAACCCCGGGGCCTTGGTGTTATCAGCACCGCACTCTCCCGAGCGAGCCACGGGCCGGCCCTGAGCAAACTCTTTAGGGAAAGTAAATAAAAGTAGATGAAAGATGAAACTTATTTTTTTAAACATTTTTATTTAAGCAGAAATCCCATTAAAATCATTACAAATATAACCTACATCGCAATGATAAATAAGNGGTGTCATCAGAAGGGCTGGAGCCAGAGGATTTGTGGGCAAGAACTGATGTGATTGGTTGTTCTCGGTATTGAAAACAGGAGGGACTTGAAAAACTGGAGGGTGGACTATCACTTAATCAATTGGGGATAATGCAATCAGTACCAGCCCAATCCCATCAAAATCCATCCAACCTGATCCGTTTCCTGAGTCACCTTCCATCCTGCAGGGATTGCATAGTAGTGATATTCACTTTGTGACACCCAGTTCATTCATTCTATGAAAGTTATTTTCTCTGTGGGTTTTGAGTATTGTCACATAGGATAAAAACTGATTGCTAAAGTGAATTTTGGGGGTTATGTTACCCATCAATAATGAACTCCTGAGCGAAGGCAAACAGGGAAATGCACAAGACATCCGTATTTGTTTTTGTGTTGCTATAACATAATCCCCGAGACTGGATAATTTATAAAGAAAAGAGGTTTGCTTGGCTCAGAATTCTGTATACTGCAAAGTCAGATGCAACTTCCTCTGACATCTGACGAGGGCCTCAAGCTGCTTCCACTCAGGGAGGGAAGCGGAAGACCAGCTGGCAGGTGTGAGAGATGACACGGCCACAGAGGAGAGGAGGGAGGGAGGTGCCAGGCTGTTTTTAACACTCAGCTCTCCGGAGAACTGATAGAGGCAGAGCTCACTCATCCCCGAGGGAGGACACTAACGTGCATGAGGGATTCGGCCCCATGACTCAAAAACTTCCCACTCGACCCCACCTCACAACACTGCCCAACTGTGAATCTAATTGCCATGAGCTTTAAAGTGGAAATCACGTTCAAACTGTAGCACATCCTGACACGTTTACTGTTTTTGATTTCTGTCTAATTGTTCAAACAGGTCAGCTCTGGCTTCCTACCCTAAGAGCAACCAAGAAAGACTCTTTAGAAGTACCTTGTTGTGACATTTGAAAAATAGTGGGGAAAGTTGGAGAATGATCTGAGTGAAGTCATAATTAAATTTCTGAATATGCCTTTGTGAGTGTGTGTGTGTACGTGTGTGTTTGTGTGTGTGTGTGTTTGTCTCTGTGTTACAGGGCAGGGTGGACTGTTTCCTCCTGTGACGTGGAGAATACTCCATTGCCTTGGAAAAGTCCACCCCTGACCACTCACTGTGCGCTGTGCCATATGTGGCTTTTTCCAGCCATGCCCAATAGAAATAGAATATGTGCCATAAAANTGTGTGTGTGTGTGTTTGTCTCTGTGTTACAGGGCAGGGTGGACTGTTTCCTCCTGTGACGTGGAGAATACTCCATTGCCTTGGGAAAGTCCACCCCTGACCACTCACTGTGGGCTGTGCCATATGTGGCTTTTTCCAGCCATGCCCAATAGAAATAGAATATGTGCCATAAAAATGTATATTTTGGGGGTGGCTGGTTTGCTCAGTTGGTTAGAACGTGGTGCTGATAACACCAAGGTCCAGAGTTAAAAACCTATACCAGCCAGCCACCAAAACAGAAAAATAAGCATATTTTTGAGCAAACTTTTTTTTTTTTTTTTTTTTTTAAAGATGACCGGTAAGGGGATCTTAACCCTTGACT
>NW_007729196.1:3209-9350 GCF_000696425.1 Galeopterus variegatus
GATGAAAGATGAAACTTATTTTTTTAAACATTTTTATTTAAGCAGAAATCCCATTAAAATCATTACAAATATAACCTACATCGCAATGATAAATAAGATGTGTTCTATTTCTTCATTCGAATTAAAAATCCTGTGTGAATTTCACTGTTACAGAACATCTTAACTGGAAAGTTAAATGTGATCAGAAGTACCTGATATGTATGTAGATTTCATAAGGTTTACAGTCCCAAGATAAGTTTCACACAAATTGTCCAAAAATACCTTAAAATGTTTCAGGAAATGAATCAAGTCTGTTTTTACAATTGAATTTTCATTAGTTCCTACTGAATCCAATACAAAAAATTCCATCCCATTTACTACTCAGAAGCATCAGACCGTAGGGACGGTCGTAGTTTGTACATCCACTCATTGCTGAAGCACAGTTGGGTCCCTTCCAGGTTTGGGTGATTGTGAATATAGCTGTTTTAAACCTTTACCTTCAGCGTTTTTGTCAATACAAATTCTCATTTCTCTAAACCAAATTCGATAGAGTGGGAAAGCTGAGTTAATTGGTCAGTGCATGTTTCATTGTCATGAAACCACCAGGCTGTTTTCCCCAGTGGTCGTACCATTTGCATTCCCACAGCTGGTCCTAATTTTCTGCAGCCCTTGGGGAAGGTCAGTAATTTTCATTGTGGCCATTCAAATGCCTGTGTTGTGGTGTTTTCGGTGGGTTTCATGTGCATTTCTCTGCGGGAGTGATATGGAACAGCTTTCAAGTGCTTTCTTAGATCCCCTTTGGGAAGTGTGTGTTCCCATCTTTTGCCTGGTTCCTAACTGGATGGTTTGTTTTCTTTTCCACTGGGGTTTTGAGAATCCTGTTTCTCTTCAGGGCCTGAGTCCTTTATGAGATATGAGGTCTGCAAATGTTTTCTCGTGACACCGTAGATTGTGTTCCTTTCTGTCAGTAGCATGTGTGTCCAGGTCTGCTCAAGGGAGACACCAGAAGGGGGAGTCCACGAACTCTGAATGGTGCATCTCAGATCCTTGTTTGGGGGTCCGGGCGCAGGGTCCATCACTGTTGGAACAGACATCTTTGGGCCTTGCTAGCTGGCCTGCGTGGGCCTTTGTGGCAGACTCTGGGCCCTGGACTGGGTGAGGGAGGCAGAGGTCTGTGGGCAGAGCTGAGCAAGGGCCCCAGGCCGTGGAGGTCTAACTTGAGTTCCACCGGCAGTTCCAATCTTTCAGGACTAAGCTTGGGCAGCTGGAAGGACCCCTGGGAGCCAGTGGCTCTGTAGTGAGGTTTGAGGAAGAGGGTGCTCAGGGTAGAACACTCGATCCCAGGAATATGTTTTGCTTGGGGTCCCATCAGGGGCTGGGGACCTTGGGGAGCCTCAGCCTCCTCCTCCGAATGGGGAACACACACATTCTCTGCTCTGTGAGATGTAACAGAGCCATCTTCAATATCGATCTCCCAGGTGATATCAGTACCTGTGAGCCGGAGCCACTGGGCCTGGGCAGGGAAACATAGACCCTTTCATGACCTCAAGGCATGATCAGGAATGACCATGATGACTATGCTAATGAGTGTGAGCTGCAGGGCTCTCTGTGGGGCCAGGACAAGGACCTCAGCTCCCAGGCACAGCTGGAGTTCTGTTCCTGGTTCCGAGACCACACGATCATCTGCATGCTGGGAAACTGCTGGCCCTGAAAAAGAAAAGCCATGAGTCATTGTCCTGCAAGGGAGGCTCAAACAAGGGTTACCCAGGGGAGGGAGCTACCAGCAACTTCACAGAACCCAAATGGAAACTACGTGTGGCCACCCAGAAATTGCAATCAGACTAAACCCCATTCAGAACATCATTTCCTGGATGTCTCTTGGGTCCTGTCCTACCTCTCCAGAAGCATGGGATCGTACCTGGGCTATGTTCAGGGACAGCCATAAATCAGAGGCAGGGGCTCGCTGCGTCTGGATCTGCACCTGTTGAGAGAGCAGAGTGTGAGGGTGAAGGCCCTTGTCATGCAGGATTCCTGTGGGTGTTGAGGTTTTGACCTGGAGAGAGTCCAAGCTCAGCACAGACCAGCTGCAGGAACATGCCCACAGGGATGGAGGATGCAGCCCCAGACATTCTGGAGAAAGCACCTGCTTCTTTCAAGATTTGATGGGACACTCGTTCCCTAGCAGGGAATAAGGAAAATGAAGAAAAAAATGCCTTACCTGTCTCAGGAGACTGCTCCATTTTCCAGTGTTTTGGGGGATTTGATTGTGTGCTGGTGAAACTGAAAGACAGAGACGGACCCAGTGAGATCTCACACACAGCCACCCAGTGTCCGCCTCATTTCACATTCTCACCCCACCCACATTTTCACCTTGGGCTGAAGGTCCCAGGCACTTGGAATCCAGTCCACACAGAAGATCCTCCCGATCTGTCCTGACACTCACCTGTCCCCATCCTAACTCCTCTACAGAAAGTTTCTGGAGGTTGGGAATAGGGTGGGAATGAAGGTGGTGCCCCTTGAAACAATTTGCTGTTTCAGGGACTCATTCACTTGAGAAAGAGGGATGTCACCTTGTGTTTGAGGATTTTTGAAAAAGGTGTTGAGGTGCCAGAAATTTGATACCTGTGTGCACAGGTAATATATGAATAGGTTTGTTTTTTTTTTTTTTTTAAAGATGACCGGTAAGGGGATCTGAACCCTTGACTTGGTGTTGTCAGCACCACGCTCAGCCAGTGAGCGAACCGGCCATCCCTATATGGGATCCGAACCCGTGGCCTTGGTGTTATCAGCACCACACTCTCCCGAGTGAGCCACGGGCTGGCCCCTATGAATAGGTTTTTAAGGGGAGAAGTAAAACAGGAGAAATGGAATCATTTCCTTTCTGGAGGGGCTATTATGAAATCATTAGATCACATCCCACAATTTTTTGTTTTTCAAAACATGACAAACCCTACCATGTAGAGCATATTAAATGGATTGAGAGTGGAAGCAAACCTGAGCTAGGTCAGCTGTCTGGTGGTAGAAACATCCCCACAACCTGATGATTACTATTGGTCTCATGCCTTTTCTGTTGCCCCAGATATAAAACAACCAACCTCACGGCAGGCCAGGGTGTCTCCTCTCCCCTTAGGCACTCTTCAATACACATCAACAAAAACAGCCCACAGCCAAGTCATCCTGCAGGTATCCCAAGCATGCACACCCCAACACATCTGCTCTCTTCAGCACAGTGGTCTTTTGAGTTTGTGCTGGAATTGCTGGGGCTTCTTGGACGTCGGTAACCTTTCATGGTATAAGTCCTGTGACTTCCCTGTATCAGCAAATGCCAGTCTTTGTCCATCCCCTGCAAATATCTACCGTGGGCTCTCTGGTTCCTCACTTCCCCTGAGGGAAAGTTGTCAGCCCCAAAGCTTGTCACAAAGAGAGCTTGAGAGCTTGAGCTGCGGAGGTTCTTGTGGCCTGAGGCAGGTGGAACATGCTCTGGCAGAGTGAGCTCCTGGGGAAATCCTCCAGGTGTTGTTAGAAGGGGTGGAGCCAGGGGATTTGCTGGCAAGGACAGATATGATTTATTATTCTTGGAATTAAATACAGGAGGGGCTTGCGAGAGGGGCAAGGCTGAGCACCACTCAATGAGTAGCAGCTAGTGCAATCAGAATCAGCTTAATTCCATCTGTATCCATCCGATGGAAACTGTTCCCTGAATCACTCTGATCCTGTAAGGACTGCACTTTCTGTTATACCTAATTCATTCATTCACTGAAATGCATATTTTTAAAATGTGCCTTAAATTTTTTACATTATATAAATAAACTGATTTTCAAAATGAATCTCATGGGGAATATTTTTCATATGTAATAAACTCTTAAGAGAAGAGAAGCAGGGGAAATGCACCAGATATCTTGACAGAGGCTCTGGATTGATTTCTTCCACGTTTTCTAAATAGGTTGCTTCAGGGACGGCCCGTGGCTCACTCGGGAGAGTGCGGTGCTGATAAATAGGTTGCTTCTCCCTTTCTCCCCTGAGACCAAACAGAAGTACAACCCCAGTGCATTTGAAAAATACTTGGGAAAATTGAAGAACGATCTGTGGGAAACCTTATTGGATTAGTAAACGTGTGTGTGCGTGTAGCCACGTAGCCAGGGTATGCTGGCCCTTTCTGAGGCGTTGGGAGCCTTGTTTGGTTTGAGAATGTCCATCCCTGTCCACTCACTGTGGGCTTTGTAGACATTTTCAGTTCTTTTTTTTTTTTTTTTTTTTTTTTTTTTTATCTTTTTGTCTTTTTTCTGTGTCCGGCAACGGATCCCAACCCTCAGTGTTGCCCTCATACCGGACCGGGGACCGGCAACGGGATCGCAACCCTCGGTGTTGCTCCCGTGCCTCGCTCAGCCAGTGAGCGGGAACCGGTCTGTATGTGGGATCCGAACCCTCGGACGGGAGCGCCGCCGCGCTTCCCAAGCGGCGCACTATCCAGTGCGCCACCGGGCCGGCCCAGACAGGTGTTGCACCCGCGCCTCACTCAGCCAGTGAGCGGGAACCGGTCTGTATGTGGGATCCGAACCCTCGGACGGGAGCGCCGCCGCGCTTCCCAAGCGGCGCACTATCCAGTGCGCCACCGGGCCGGCCCAGACAGGTGTTGCACCCGCGCCTCACTCAGCCAGTGAGCGGGAACCGGTCTGTATGTGGGATCCGAACCCTCGGACGGGAGCGCCGCCGCGCTTCCCAAGCGGCGCACTATCCAGTGCGCCACCGGGCCGGCCCAGACAGGTGTTGCACCCGCGCCTCACTCAGCCAGTGAGCGGGAACCGGTCTGTATGTGGGATCCGAACCCTCGGGCGGGAGCGCCGCCACGCTTCCCAAGCGGCGCACTATCCAGTGCGCCACCGGGCCGGCCCAGACATTTTCAGTTCTTCACACAAAAACATCCACTGTAAATAAACATGTTTTTAAGGAAAAATGTTATTGCAATCCAAACTTTTTTTCTGCTGACTTCCACAAAATGCAAACTCAATTTACCTTTCTGTCTTTCTCCAGCAGATATGTATAGGAAGGGATACTAGTCATCCCATTCATTCTTTTACGACCATAATTTTTAATATATTTTTCTTTTGTTTCTCAAGATGTTTCAATTTGAAGGAAAAATGAATTGGTCCACCTCTTCATAAAGCACTGTACTAAAACCCATGATCCAGAAATAAACCAAACAAAGTCATTAGCCTTGTTTAGTGTTAGAGGGTAAACAAAACCAACACCATTTTGTGGCTCACCTGCCACGTTGACTCCTGCTCAACTTCATTCCTTGTCTCACTGACCAGTGACACCTTAGCTGTTTTAGTCCGTTTTGTGTTGCTATGACAGAAATACCTGAGACTGGGTAGTTTATAAAGAACAGAGGTTTAGGGCCGGCCCAGTGGCGCACTGGATAGTGCGCCGCTTGGGAAGCGCGGCGGCGCTCCCGTCCGAGGGTTCGGATCCCACATACAGACCGGTTCCAGAAAGTGGCAGGGAGCTGGCAGGTACAATCAGATCACATGGTGAGAGGAAGCAAGAGAGAGAGAGAAGGTGCCAGGGTCTTTTTAAGCAACGAGCTCTCACGGGAACTAATAGAGCGAAAACTCACTCATTAATCCCCCCCCCCCAGGGAGAGCATTAATCCATTCATGAGGGATCCGCCCCCATGACTCAATCAGTTTCCAACACTGCCACATTGGAGATCAAATTTCCACATGAGTTTTGGAGGGGACAACACATCCCAACTCCATCATTAGCCTTAGCGAAAATATGAAGAAAACACAAGTTCCAGGGAGTGAATGAATTACTACAGCTGCTGGTGTCAGTCCTCTGAGTGCTAACGTCACAAGACCCCTACTTCATGAACCACAAGATTCCTGGTGATGATGTTATCAATCTATTTTTTTTTTTTTTTTTAAAGATGACCGGTAAGGGGATCTCAACCCTTGGCTTGGTGTTGTCAGCACCACGCTCAGCCAGTGAGCGAACCGGCCATCCCTATATAGGATCCGAACCCGGGGCCTTGGTGTTATCAGCGCCGCACTCTACCGAGTGAGCCACGGGCCGGCCTATCAATCTATTTTTTTTTTTTTTTGGTCTTTTGTCGTGTCCGGCAACGGATCGCAACCCTCAGTGTTGCCCCCGTACTGGACC
>NW_007729196.1:10326-18544 GCF_000696425.1 Galeopterus variegatus
CGCGGGATCGGGTGGGAGCGACGCGGGGGCACCCGGATGTGTGAGCTGCTGGAGCGCCACCGCAGTGTCGGGCGGTCACTAGCGGATCCGTGCACCGCGTTTGCTGGGGGCTCCCCACATGCCAAGGCTGGGGACGCAGCCCGGGAGCCCACAGCCCAGCGGCGCAGACAGAAACACACTCCCCCGCGTGCTCAGTACTGGGAGCACGCACCAGGGAGCTGGGGTGACGGGGAAGGTGGCTTGTCTGGGGTCGGGGAGGGATTCTCGGAAAAAGCGAGGGCTTTCTAGGCCCAGAAAACAGCAAGGTCCTGGGGCAGGGCCCAGTCGGGTGTGTTTGCAGAGCAGGAAAGAGGCCAGCGTGGCTGAAATGAGGAGGAGGATCGGAGGTGGGGAGAGGTTGGCCAGGCCTGGAAGGTGATGAGGAGCGTGTGACGTCCAGGTGTACAGAAGGGACCTTTATTGCTGGGATGGAGAGATCTGGGGGGGAAGCAGCCTTGGGGGGACACACGGTGGAGATGGGGAAGGGGCTCTTGTGGCCAAGTCTGGCCTGCCAGCCCTGTGAGATGCCATGAGATGCAGGGAGATTCCCGAAGACCCCAGTCTGAGTGTGGGCATGGTCGCAGACATCTGAGTGCAGGAGCCACGGAGGCCCCAGTGGGGCGACTTGAACCTGCTATATGGCTGTATGGGGCCACCCAAGATACGAATCTAGAACTGTGGAGCTGTCTTGGAAGCCCTGATCTTCCCCAACCTAAAATTTGTCCCCTTCCAGGAGCAGCTGCTGTGAATGAACATGAAAGTAGGGGATGCTAGGAGCCTCACTCAGCATACCTGGGCCGGGCCGGAGGGAGAAGGCAGTGGGGGCCTTTCTTGCCTGCTGTCCCAGCTCACTCCCTGCGGAGGTGTCTTGAGGGGGCAGCCTTGGTCATTGAACTTGTGGCCCCAGGGAAAGGTTTCTGAGCTTCAGTTTGCCCATCTGTAAAATGGGTCGGTGGTACCTGTCCCTGGGAGTGTTGTTGGATCAAAGGACACTGAGGCTAGGAAAGGCCTTGGAGGATCTCGTGGCAGCCGCACCCCTGAGGGAATGGGGGAGGGCTCCACCTCCAGGTGGGAGTTCAATGGGCCTCTGTTTGTTGCTCTGAGAAATGTGGAACAGCTCCCACCTCCCGAGCCAGGGCCCTCTGCAGGTTGAATAAAGTGTTTGGTTGGCCCAGTGCCTAGCACAGAGTGAGCACTTGGCGCAGGAGCTGCTGGGATGACTGTAGTTGGCAGCCGAAGCCGGCTGAGGTCCCCTCCTCCCACCCGTGAGACACACAGGAAGGCAGGCGCTGCGGGGCACACTCCCCTTCTCCTGCCTATCTGGGCACCGCAGGCTGCCCGTCTTCCGTTGTCTGGGCTTGAGCCTGACTCCAATGCTGTCCTGCCTGTTTGAGTTCAGTGCCTTCAGGCTAGTGACTTCACCTCCTCGTGCTTCGGTTTCTCCATCTGTAAAATGGGAATAATAGCAATCTCACCTCATAGAGAAAGAACTGGTAATAAGCACCTGGTACAGGGAGGCTATTAAAATATCACAGAGCGATGCCTACAAGGAGAGAACCCAGGAGTCACCTGATTTAGCCTGGGGAGGGGTCAGGGGAGGCCTCCTGGGGGAGGTGATGCTTGGCTGGGCTGCTGTGTGTAGGTAGGAGTTAACTGGGTGGAAAGAACAACCAGCAAAACTGCAGAGGGGAGCTGGCCGGTGAGCTCAGTTTTTTAGAGCACAGCCTTGTAACACCGAGGTCAAGGGTTCGGATCCACGTACCAAAAAAAACTGGAGGGGAGACACTACTGGGTGTTTGGAGGAGCATCTGGCAGAGCCATGAAAGAACTATGAGGCCAGGGCTGCAAGGTCCAGAGGTGGGCAGAGGGGGGCGGGTAGAGCCAGCCTGCTGGACTTGAACGAGGCACGTGGGCATTATTCTGAGCCCAGACAACAAACTGTGTGGGACAATGGCAGGAGCCAGGAGACCAGGATGGAGGGGACTGCGTTGGTCCAGGTAAGCATTGATGGGGTTGGACCAGGTGGAGGTGTGGCTGAGTGAGAAGGTAGACCTTGGATAGATCCGGAGTGTGGGAGGAGGGAGCAGCCGCTGGCTGGGGAGCAGGTTTAGGTGCAAGTCAGCAGCGTTTCTCCAGCATCTGGAAAGTGTGCTGCTGCTAGACACCCAGGTGGAGCAGGTGTGTGGAGTGGGCTTTGGAGAAGCCAGCTGAGCTCGGGAGACAGAGCAGAGAGAGGGCGGAAGGAAACCAGGAATGGATTTCCCGGTTTGGGTGGCCAGCCAAGAGCCCAGGGAGCCAGGGCTTCCCTAAGGAGGAAGGGGTCACCGGTGCCTCTGAATCCCCTGCTGGGATCATTCAGCAGCAGGGATCTGACTCCTTCCTGAGACCGACCCTTCCTCCCCACTCTGCCCCCCACAAGCCCTTTGGCATGGACTTTGCCGCCTTTAAAGAGGCCCCTGGGACACAGCCTGGCTCTCAGCAGAGCGGCATAAGGAGGCCTTTCTCCTCCCTCGGTCTGGACTCTATACGTTTGTTATATGACACTGGCACACGCAGTGAACCAGCCTGCTGGAGCTCACCTCTGCTCTGTCTCCCCACCCCCTCCTGTACTCCTGAAGCCATATTTTGGTCCAGGCTCCCACGATGGTGTGTGTGAAGAGGGATCATTCCCTTCCAGCCACACCCCGGGGACCCCTCTGCCCTGTGCCTGGCCTCGCCCCCCTTCCACCCCGTTTGTTGGTCATTTATTCATTCAGGACACACTTACAAAATGTCCCTGGGAGGCGCTAGGGACCAGCAATGAACAACATGAAGCCTCGTGGAGCTGGTGTTCCTGGGGGGAGAGGGAGACAGGGATAGGGATAAGGCCTGAAGAATGCAAGAGAGCCAGCAGGTGGGTACCCGGAGGAGGAGCGTCCCTGGCAGAGGGACCAGCTGGTGCAGAGGCCCTGAGGCTGGAATGAGCTTGGCATGTTGGAGGCCAACGTGGCTGGGGCAGAGTGAGCAGCAGGGAGAGTGGGGAGAGGGCCAGAGGAAGAGACTGAGGGTCCTCAGGGCCCCCCAGTCCAACCACAGCAGACCCTGGAGGGTCCTTGCTCAAGGGGTGAGAGGTTGTTGGGCCCGACTGCTTTTGCTGTGTTACTTTGTCCGTGTGTCCAGGAGGCTGGTGGGAGGATGGAAGTGAGGACCGCCCCCTTTCCCAGTGGGCGGGGCTTCTCACCCCCTGCACATGGTGGGACTCAGATGCCCTGGGGGACTTCCTGGAGGGGCACAGACTCCCCCAACCCCCAGGAGAGGGTAGAGGGAGGAAGGCAGGGAGAGGGCACTGATGGGGATACAGGGGTGGAGGCGATGAAGGACAGAGAGGAGGAGGAGGAGGTGGCAGTGGGGTGGGCAGGGCAGAGCTGCTGGAGGAGCCAGGGTGTCCTCAGACAGGTGATAGGAGCCTGAGGGATGTAAGAATGGCACGTCAGGGGCTGGCTGGGCCTGGAAGACAAGCAGCCGAAGCCCAGCAGGTATGTTCTGAGGACGGCACAGCCTCCAGCCTGTGGTCACTTTCTTCCCAGGTGGAGGAGAAAGGACTCAGCCACCCTCCCTGTGCCCCACATGGACCAGACCTGGTCACCCTTCCCACCCCCACTCTGACCCCCAAGCCCCTGTGGATTCGTTCAGAGGTTTTATTGAGGGGATTTGGACTCCTGGATGCTGGAACCTGGATCAGAGGTTCTGCCAAGTCAGGGCACTATGACCTGGGCTGTCCCCTCTGTCCCTCTCCAAATTAGGGGAGGGTGCCTCTTGGCCCTGGCTCTGCTATGTGATCTTGGCAGGTGCAATGGGACCACAGCTGGGGCAGGGGCATAGGGACTGGACTGTTGGGAGATGGCAGGGGACACAGACAGTGACAGGAGGGAGAGAGGACTCATTTCTCCATCTGAGATGTTGGTGAGGGCAGGTCTAAATAGAAGGCTGTCACCTCCCTGCCCTCACCTCCTCCCACCGTCCCGTCTGTTCCAGCCACATGAGTCTCTTCTCTGTGCCTTGAATCCACCACACGGGGCTCTGCCTCAGGGCCTTTGCACTAGCTGTTCCCTCTGCCTAGAACATTCTATGCCCCTGGCTTCCTCCCTCATCTCCTTTCCTCAAACATCACCTGCTCAAGGAGGCTTTCCTGGCCTCCCTCTTCAAAATTGCAGCTGTTGGGCCTGAGTGGTTAGCTCCCTTGGTGAGCGCTGGTGCTGATAACATCAAGGTCGAGGGTTCAGATCCCTGTCCACACCAGTGGTCACCACCTGACATAATGAAACAAACAAATAACAAAATATAAGTATATTCCGTTCCACCTCCCACCCCGTCCAGAACATCAGTTCCGTGAGGGTGAGAATCCTTGTCTACTTTGTTCCCTGCTGGGACGCCAGCATGTAGCCCAGCCTCAGGCACACAGTGGGTGCCAAATAAATGTTTGTGAAATGATGACAGGCATCCTGGGTATTTCTGGCTGCCACCTGAGAGGTTGGGCTTGGGTGGGATGGGGGACGGGGGACACCTAGGTTGGTAGTTAAGGTGCAGGTCTGAAGACAGGCAGGTTCAAGTCTCAGCTCTCTACTTCCTACTTTATGACCTGGGGGGCGTGCGCATTTCTCCAATTTTCTGTGCCTCAGTTTCCCCCATTGCAAAATGAAGATGACAGAAGCACTTGGCATTTGACTCACATTGCTGGTACAGCTTCCTAGGGACCTAGCCGGGGTCTGGCAAGAGTTGGGGGCAAGCCTGGGTTTGTTTGAAGCCCCTGGAAGCCCAGGCTATGAGGCAGGACATTTAGGACTCTCCCACATATCCCTAGAATTTTTCAGAAATGTGATGAAAGCGAGGGGGTTACTTTATTTCGGGTGGCCAGGGCCCCTCTGAAAAGGTGACATTTGAGCCAGGGTCCGAGTTAGAGCTGGCATTGGACACCGACAGGAATCAGACGTGTTCAGGGTCCTCCCATAGCCCCGCCATCCAGTGAGAGGCAGACGTGCCCCTGAGCAGTTACAAAACAGGATAACCTGGGCACGATCACAGGCACTAGAGACACAAGGAGGTCCCTGAGCCAGCTTAGGAATCCCGGAAGGCTTCCTGGAAGCAGTGACAGGCGAGCTGCTCACCTGAAGCGCTAGCCACACCAGGCATCAGATAACGGGAATGGTGACGTCGACTCAGATGGAAGAAACAGCCCAGGCAGAGGCCTGGCATCTGAGCACTGCGTTAGAGCGACGGTTCTGACGTTTCAACAGACCCTGGGAGTCTGTCTGGGGACCCCAGGCTGAGAATCAGAGTCAGGGTGGCTGCGGGTCGTTGGCAGGGTAAGGTAGGGCTGTGGGCAGAGCTGGTCGCAAAGGCCTTGGATGCAAGGCCAGGAGGCAGGGGGCGCCCACCCAGGAGATGTTGAATGAGGAAAGGGACAGGCTCGTACTATAAGCCACTGCTGGGCTGCTGAGAGCTGGATGGGTGGGCGGGGAAGAGCCTTCCTCGATCCCCCTCCTCTGGCCTCCATCTGTGTGGCTCTGAGAGGAGGGGCTGCCCGTGACAGTCACTAGAGAGGAAGTGCCTCTCCTCCCATTACACAAACACCTCCAATCCTTAAAGGGGCTGCGGACAGCCTTGGCATCTCCATGGGGATCCCTCCCTGAGCACCGCCCTCCCCACTGAGGGCCTGGAACCACAGCTCACCCACACCCCCACCCCCACCCCCCAGGACAGGAGCGGAGCCCATCTGTCAGAACCCCACCTACCTCTCAGATGGTGCCCTCTTGGAATCCCACACCTGGCATCTGCCCACCTGGCTCTCCTCATGACCTCCCACCCCTGAGCCGTGTGCCCCCATGTTACCCAAGCAGGTAATTCCCAGAATAGGCCCCTCCACCCCCCAATATCCCACCCCCAATCCTTGCAGACCTCCTGCCTATACCTGACCCCCTCCCCCCAGGTTTCCATCTCTGGCGCTCCCCCCCCCATTAGCCTCCTGACCTCTTCTGACCCAGCACCCCCACCCTGGCCCCCGTCACCTCCCAGAGACCAGCCACTTGGGTGACCTCTAGCAACAGCAGTTCCTTTGAAGTCTATGAAACCCCAAGGTCAGCCCATGTGCCAGGAGCGTACACAGAATCTCCCCTTCTAGAATCTCTGCCTCCTTTGCATGACACTGGGGCCAGAGGCTCCCACGGCTACTTCTGTGTCTGTGTCTTTAAAGCCACAATGACAGATACTTGTCAACCTCCCCCACAGCCAGGAGGGTGTGACGCCTGGCCTGCAGCCTTGCAAGTGTCAACTACTGTCCTGGACTGGACTTCACTTTATTTTCCTTGTGTTTGTTTTGCTACTCTGCATGTGATGCAGATGCTGCCTTGCTCTTTAGGGGAGGGAGGGAAAGTTTTTTCTGAAAATTAATGTATTTAAGAGGAAAACAAAATGTGACCGGTAGGTGCATAATAGCACAGGTGGAAGATGGATGGGGTAAAAGTGGTGATGGGGTCGATGGGAAAGCCTAAAACTGGGGCTCAGTCCCTGGGCCTCAGTTTACCTTTTATTCATTTGTCAATTGGGTGGACAGCCTCCGAGCACCTGTTATGTGTTGGGTGCTGGAAAGATGGAGAAGTCAGGCCAGGCCCCATCACCAGGCTACTGGGGAAGATGCACAGTTACCCCAAAAGTTCTAAGAAAGACAGGGTGGGAGAGCTCGGTGGAGGGGCCCCCGACCACTGGCACAGCCTCCTAGAAAAAGCATCTGAAGAGGAGAGTCAGGAAGAGTTTGGTAGGCACGAGGGAGGGCATTACTGGTAGGTGAACGGCATGTGCAAAGGCCCCGAGGTTGCTGGGTGCATAGATGTGAGGCAGCCTGCATAAGGCCTGATGCAGAGAGACCATGGCAGAGGTGGCTACGACCATTCAGTTGAGGGACCATGGCAATGGGAATCAGACAGAGGAGGGACAGTTACAAGGGAAATGGATGCAATCTCAGGACTTGGTGAGTCGCTGAGGGTCAAGGAGATGTGAGGAGGAGTCTGGGATGACTCTCAAGACTCCTGTCCCTGAAGACTGGGTGGGTGGTGGTATCTTGGCCAAGCAGACTCAGTGGGGGATGATTTCAGCTTGACGTGTCTGGGCAGGGAACAGCCAGATGATGTTGGATAAGCAGGTTTGGCCTTGGAGAGAGACCCGGACCAGCAGAAATCTGGAAACCAGCGGCAGGGGCATGCTGATCGTGACTTCTGGGCGGGTGAGGTTTCCCAGGGAGAGCAGATGGCGCGAGTGGGTCTGGGACGGGCATCATTTAAGACTAAAGGGAGGAAAACCAGCATGAATTGGAGACAGAACAGCTGAGAGGAAGGGACCAGGAGGTCATGGTTCTCGGAGGGAGGGATGATGGACGGGGGGAGGATACGCTATGAGGGGGTCACAAATATGTGGACAGGGGCTTGGCCACTGGGATTGACCACTGGGGGGCAAAGGCCAAAGTAGTTGGGTGGGAATGAAGTTGTAGCAGGGGAAGGTGAGGTACAGGCATGAAGGCAAGTCCTGCTTTCCAAGAATGCTGAAGCTACTGCTGATGGGCTGAGTGTCTCTGAGCCCAAGTCCCTCCGGAGGGCCCAGTGGCATAAGCTGGGATCGAATTCCAGCCTGGCTGTTTACCAGCCATGTGACCCTGGGTGGATGATTCAGCATCTCCTAGACTCAGTTTGTTCATCCACAAAATGGGAATGGTATAACAGTATCTTCCTGAGAGCATCGCTAAGGTTTCCAGTGTAGGGAGGCAGTTCCTGCCCTTGGGCAAGTAAGTGTCTGATGAGCAGTATGACACCAACGCTGCTGATCACCAGCGCCTCAGATAATCCCTGGTGTGGGTGTGGGCAAGGCCTGCTGGCCCAGAGAAAAGTTTGGCTTTGCAGCTAATTGGCTGCCTGGACCTGCCTCCGTGAACGCCTTCACCAGGTGGTGGCAGAGGAGCCCAGCCGACAGCTGGTTGGAGAAGTAGGGGTGATGGTGGACGACTTTGAGTGAAGGGAGGATGCCATCAGAGCACAACCCGGAGCCCGCAATCCCCTCCACCATGGAAGGCGGGCCGTGGCATCACTAAGGGGGCTGATCTTTTTTTTTTTTTTGTCTTTTTCCGTGTCCGGCAACGGATCGCAACCCTCAGTGT
>NW_007729196.1:19038-24297 GCF_000696425.1 Galeopterus variegatus
CCGGTCTGCATGTGGGATCCGACCCCTCGGCGGGGGCGCCGCCGCGCTTCCCAAGTGGCGCACTAGTGCAGTGCGCCACCGGGCCGGCCCCAAGGGGGCTGATTTTGATTGGGAATTGGTTTCTTACGTGGTGAGCTGGGGGCGGGAGGGGCGGGGTAGGGAGCTCATTTCCTACCAGAAATGCCTTCTCTGTGCTCCTCTCTCTTCTGTCAACCACCCCTCCAGTGGACATCTTTTCATTTCCCTTATATTAATATAATTTTTTTCCTAAAAAGTCACCTTTCATAGATATGTACACTGGAATTCAGCCTTAAAAGGGAAGGGAATTCTGGCACATGCTACAACGTGGATAAACCTTGGACATTATGCTAAGTGAAGTAAGCCAGTCACAAAATCACACAGTGCTGTGTGACTCCACTTGTATGAGGTCCCTAGAACAGCCAAGTTTATAGAAACAGAAAGTAGAATGGTGGGTGCCAGGGGCTGGGAAGGGGAGAGTGGGGGAGTTGTTGATGGACGGTGGAGGCTTTCAGTTTTGCAAGATGAAGGAGTTCTGGAGGTGAATGGTGGTGAGCGTGCTTAATACCATCGGATTGTACTCTTAAAAATAATTGGTAAATTTTGTTCTGTGTATTTTATCACAATGAAAAAATTTAGGAAGTCACCCTTAAATATACACTCTTTATAAAAATCAGTAAAACACAAAACAAGTTCACTGGCTCCTGCCCCTCGCCCCACTTGCTTCCTCTCATTGGCATGGGCCGTGTCTTTTTTCTGCCTTTTTTTGTGTGTTTACATGCATATCTGTCACCATAGAAAAAATGAGAAAATCCTTTGGTGTTTTTTCTTATTTCTTCAAGTATTTTTCTTGCCCCATTCTCTTTCCGTTATCTTTTTGGTTCTCCAATTGCATGCATGTTAGACCTTTTGATATTGTCCCTAAAATATACATCACTTAAAATGTATTGTTTTAACCCTTGTTAAGTGTGCAGCTTGGTGGTATTAAGTACATTCACAGTGTTCTGCAACCATCACCACTGTCCATTTCCAGATGCACCTTTTTATTTCATCTTTTTTTCTCTGCGTTCTTCAGTTTGGATATTTGCTACTAATCTGTCTCCAAATTTGTTAACTCTTTCTTCTGTCATCTCCCATCTGCAATGAAGCCCACACAGTGGATTTTTTATTTCAGATGTTGTATTTTTCAGTTTTAGAATTTCTCTTTGGATCATTTTTATAGTTTCTATTTCTCTACTGAGGATTTTTTTTTTTATCTGTTCATTAGGAGCTAATTTCTCTTTACCTCCTCAAATATATTTACAGTAGCTACTTCAAAGTCCTTATCTGCTTCCAACATCCAGGTCACCTTGGGGTCAGTCTCCATTAATTTTCTTTTTTCTTGGGCATGGATCATGTTTTCCTGTTCTTTCATATTTCTAGTAATTTTGGATTGTATTCTGGACATTGTAAAATGTATCTTGTAGAGACTCTGGATTCTGTTGTGTTCCTATGAAGAGCATTGATTTTTTTTTTTTAATTATTTTTTATCAGGAAGTTAACCTGGATGGCTCAAACTCCAAAGTCTTTCTGTGTGGCTGGCTGGTACAGGGATCCAAACCCTTGTCCTTGTTGTTACAGCACTGCACTCTAACCAGCTGAGCTAACCGGTCAGCCCTCAAACTCCAAAGTCTTCCCTCTGATGGGTGGCAGATGAAATCTTGGCTTAGTTCTTGTAGCCTTAGCTGGGCTAGTTAGAGTCCATCCTGCACTTTCATAGTTCAAGGGGTCAGCATGAGACTTACACAGAGTTTTTGTGTAGAATTTGGGGCTTCCCATCGCTGGCACTCTCCTTTCCTAGATGTCTCATTGTTGAGCTTTTGTGGTGTTTTTGAACTCTGTCCTCTCATTCTTCCAGCCAGTTTCTATCTCCGATGAATAGAATTTTCTTTTTTTTTCTACGGGGACAGATATGCATGTAAACACACAAAATAGGAAACTCACCAAGTGCCATTCCTTTTTTCCAGGTATAAACTCCCCTCCAACTTCTCCATTTTTGTTCTTTCTCCAGAGAGTCACTGTCCAGTAGAATGTACTGCAATGATACAAATGTTCCATATCTGCACCAATCAATATGGTACCCATTAGCCACATGTGGCAATTGAGTATAGAAATGATGCTGGTGTGCAACTGCAGAACTGAATTTTAATTTTAATTTAATTTTAACTATTTAAATTTAAATAGCCAATGTGGCTAGAGGCTTCCATATTGGACACTGTAGCACGAGAGGTTTCAGGGACCTGTTTTTTATATTCAAGCCAGAGCTTACTGTTACCTGTGCGAGGGCTGGGCTGAGGTGGCTACATCTGCCATTATCGGAGGCAGAACTCTTCTTGTCGTGTCCATCACATAAATTAGATATCAGGCCATTACTGTGTCTCTCCATTTTGCTTTTATTTTATTTACTTATTTATCTATCTATTTATTTATTTATTTTACCGCCAGCATCAACCAGGCATGCTTTTATTTTTTTAACTCACAAACAGCATAGTTCTTCTCCCTTCACTGCCATCTCCACCCCACCTTTTGGTGATTTTTTTTTAATTAAAAGAATTGTTTTTAATTGTGGTAAAATATACATAATGTGAAATTTACCATCATAACCATTGTAGGTACAGAGTTCAGTATCATTAAATATATTCACATGGTTGTGTAACCAACCTCCAGAACTTTTTCATCTTGCAAAACTGAAACTATGCCCATTACACACTAATTCCCCATTTCCCACTCTCCTTAGCCCCTGGCACCCACCTTCTACTTTCTATCTCTATCAATTGGACGACTCTAGGTACCTCCTATAAGTGGAATCATAACAGTGTTGGCCCTTCTGTGGGTGGCTTATTTCACTTAGCAGAAGGTCTCACAGTTCAACCTTTCTGTACTATTTCATAGTATGGAATTGTGAGGTTTTTGATCCCTAACTATTGGACATCAAGATTGCTTCCAGGGGCCGGCCCGGTGGCGCGCTGCTACAGTGCGCCGCTTGGGAGTGCAGCGGCGCTCCCGCCGAGGGTTTGGATCCCACATACAGACCGGTTCCTGCTCACTGGCTGAGCAAGGTGCAGGTGCAGCACCGAGGGTTGCGATCCCGTTGCCGGTCCCGGTCCGGTATGGGCGCGACACTGAGGGTTGTGATCCGTTGCCGGACACGAAAAAAGACAAAAAAAAAAAAAAGATTGCTTCCAGCTTTCACTGGAAGGAAGAGAAAAAGGGACTGTAAAGGAACATAAGGAAATTTGGGAGAGTGGTGGATACGTTCACGATCTTCATTGAGGTAATGATTTCGTGGGTGGGTACATATGTCGCAATGTATCAGATCGCACACTTTAAACACGTACAGTTTCCTGCGTGTTGATTATACCTTAATAAAGCTGGGGGTGTTTTTCGGTTTTTTAACTGTAATAGCCCAGGTGGGCTCCCCTCACACTCCTGCTCCTACGCTTAGTCACATCCCTGTGCATGTAACAAGTGGACCCTAATCCTGCTCCACTCTCCCCCTCCCACCTCCCGATCCTGCTGCACTTTTAGGGCTGGGGACTGCTTGTTTTTCCCTTCCAGTCCCTAGAGACCTGATCCTCTCTTGTCCCTTGGTCCTTGAAACCTCCCTGACCTCCCTCCCCACTCCCACCCTGATTCAGTGATGTTGGGGATCCTGGGAGGTTCTTGCCCTGACCTGGCTCTCAGTGTCTTGGGGGAGACCCAGAGCCAGACATGGGCACTCCAGGCCACATGGAGCCAGCAGGGCTATCCCAGAAGGAAGGCCTAGGAGCAGGGGTGGGCTGAGGAGGGGGATCTGCTTAGGGTGGGAAGGGCAGGGAAACCTCTTAAATAGCAAATTTAATCTGATCCAGGGCTTGAAACACAAGTAGGAACTGGCCCAAGGAAGAGGGTGGGGGCATTTCAGGAAAAAGTCACCTGCACATGCAAAAGCCTGAAGACTGGGACCTTGGGGACGGTTCTTAGGAATCCTAGCATCTGGATGGCTGGCAGCTGAGCTGTAGACTTCCTCCCTGCAGCCAGCGCCAGGCCACAGTTGGGTAGGAGCCACTGAGTAACCCTCATGAACCAGTGTGGGTTGCGGAGGGTTTTTTTTGGGGGGGGGGCTTGCCAGGGAGTGGTTCCAAGAAGGTGCCACTTGTGGAGGCCTCTGCAGGGTCCTGTGAGCCCTGAGCCTGCTGGGGGGCAGAGCAGCTAAGAGAACTTCCAGCTCTGGTTCTCTTTCTTGCTGGTTGGGTGACCTGTGTTCAGTTGCTTTTTTCTTTGAGCCTTGGGCTTCCCAGTCCCCAAATAGGAAGATCTTCTTTATGGGGATGTGCATGGGGATTGAGCCAACCTTGCCTGTTAAAGAAGGTGGATCCTTTTTCTGGAGAGTTTGACCACCTGAACTAAAGTCCTGTGCCCACCCACCTGTCCATCTGTCTATTCTACCTGCTCATTCATCCATTTAGCAGGCACTTAGTTGGCATCTAATGTGTGTCAAGCCCTGTGGCTCTGAGGATACATCAGTGACTAAAACAACATTCTTTGCTTTCATGAGGTGTATGCCTTGGGATGAGACAGGCAAGTAAACAAGAAAACAGATCGAGTGGGACGAGGGGGCTGGAAGAACTAAACAGGATCAGGAGACACGTGGCTGGTGGGGGAAATAGCATGTGCAGAGGCCCTGGGGCAGGAGTGAGCTTGGTGAGCTGGAAGCCCAGCAAGCAGCCATTGCAGTGAATTGAGCTGGAGATGTGGGGTGAGGCGGGGGAGTAGAGGCTGGGAGTCAACAGGGCAGGGGGGTGGAAGAGGGCGGGGTTGTGTCTGATGAGCAGCCTGGGGGAGATGGGGCTGTGGACTTGGAGTCCTCCTCAGGGTCTTTGGGGGAAGTGGTGCGGTAGTGTGCTGGACTGGCTACATCTCTGGTCATTAGCACCCCATGGGAGCCTTGCTCAAAGAAGCCCAGAATGGAAGAGCCAGGGCCATCTGGAAGGGACAGCCAGGGCCCAGTGCAGGGGCGGGCCATGGTTATCTACAAACAATCCCCTTGCAGTATATCACATGTTCTTGCCTGGGCCTCCAGCCACCGGAATCAGGTGACCAGAAGGCCAGGCTGCGGGGGCCGGGTGAGTGCGCGCGCACGCGTGTGTGTGTGTGTGTGTGTGTGTGTGTGTGTGCGTGTGTGTGTGTGTGTGAGAGAGAGAGAGAGAGAGAGAGAGTTCA
>NW_007729196.1:25097-26870 GCF_000696425.1 Galeopterus variegatus
TGCCTGGGCCTCCAGCCACCGGAATCAGGTGACCAGAAGGCCAGGCTGCGGGGGCCGGGGGTGGGGGCGCGCGCGCGTGTGTGTGTGTGTGTGTGTGTGCGCGCGTGAGTGCGTGCGTGTGTGTGTGTGTGTGTGTGTGTGTGTGTGTGTGTATGTGTGTGTGTGAGAGAGAGAGAGAGAGAGAGAGTTCATCTGTCCCTGGGCGGCCTAGATATCTGGGATCTGAATTGATTTCCTTTTTCATGACCCGGGCAAGTCCTGTGTTTCCAGCTAGACTGAAAACAAAACAAAACAAATCTATTTTCACAGCCTTGATCTGCTGAGCAATATGGAGCCCTTGGGGGTTCAGGGGAGCCGTGGGGATCAGACATACTCACTCAGACTTCTGGGGGGTAGGCAGGGATCCTAAGTTCATCCTCAGCCCCCACCCCCTGTACCAGCACAAAGCCCCAGTCTCTCTCTTTCCCCCAATCCAGAGATATTTTTAGCCACTAAGAAGGATTATCAGAGTCTGGCCTCCAGATGGCAGGGGCAGGACTGGGAATGGGGCCAGGGAGGCTTCAAGGAGTAGCCAGGCTTGGGGGTGGGGGGTGGGGGGTAAGGAGAGGATAAAGGCTCAGGCTGGTCACACTGGACCAGCCACCCACCCAGTGACTCACGAATGACCCTGCAGCTGCTGTGCCACAGCCTAGCCTGAACACATCAGCTGCAGCTTTGAGGGAAGGCTGCAGGGGCCAAGCAGCATGATGCACCCCAGATGCTGGGTGCTGTCCTAAGGGCTGTGAAGAGCCATCTAGAGGCTGTTGCTGCAGGCCAGCACCCCAGCTCCTCTCTACTGGTCACCACCATGGTCACCACACTTAATCGAGTGCTCACTCCACCCCGAGCATCATTTCCAAACACTCCATATGGAAGGTGCTACTGTTGATCCTGTTTCACAGATGAGGAAACTGAGGTACAGACCAGCCAGATGACCTGCCTGAGGTCTCACGAGTGGTGAGCAGGTGAAGCAGGAATCAAATCAGTTGTGATACCAGTGTGGGGTGTTTACCAACTGCCCGGCCACTGCCTGTGACACTCCCTGCGCCCGCACAATAGCCCAGTAAAGCAGGGGATCTGGCTATACCCATTTTTCAGATGGGACAGCTGAGGCCCAGGGAGATGAGTGTTACAGGGAATGAACAGAGAAACTGGAGTCCAAAAGAGAAAAATTGAACATTGAGGAAGAGAAATTGGGGCCTTTCTGGCCAGGGATGCCCAGTTACAGCCGTACCTGAGCCCCTCTCGCATACCAGGCTGTGCCTAGGCATTCCAGGTGCGGGGTCTGTGGGCTACTTGACCACCTTTCAAGGAGGGGACCTGTCCCACCAACAGGAGAAGAAATAGAGGCTCCCAGGGCCTGGAGGCATTGGAGCTGGGACTCCAACCAGTCGGCTGGCTCCAGACAACATCTCTTATTTATTTATGCTTCAAGAGAGTGAAGGGGGCAGGGGACAGAGTTAGAGGGAAGGACTTCCAGGGCCAAGAACTCTGCAGTCAGGCGTATCGGTCTGAAGCCCCCTTGGAGGCTCCCTGAGTAGGAAAGTCCATTTCTGTTCCCCTTTCTGACTTGGGGACCAGGAAGGGTTGGGCCTGCCTCAGCTGGGACTGGGTTTGAGACTGGTCATGTTTCCTGCTCCACCCCACCCACCCACACGCAAAAGACTGCCTGGCCAGCTCCTGAGTGAGCAAGATAGGGCTGGAAGGTGCTTTTTTTTTTTTTTTAAAGATGAC
>NW_007729196.1:28046-29634 GCF_000696425.1 Galeopterus variegatus
AGCAGAAGGTCAGGCAGTGAATGGTGGGCCTTGAGGCTGGGGACCTCAGCAGAGGCCTGAGATTGTGAGAAGCCATTGCCTTTTTGTGTGCTCTCTTGTCCCCAAAACTCGTCGTGACTTTCACGTACAATGAGTACAATGGACCCCAATCTGAAGACTCATAAGTGGGAGAAAAACATGGGGCTGGGGGCTTGGACTCCTGGATTCTGGCTCCAGCTCTGGCTGGCTGGAGGCTTTCCTGGGACACCAAGCCCCCTTCCATCTGCCCTTGGGGCTCTGTCGGATGGGCTGCAGGTGTCCTGAGGTGGCCGTGGCTCTGCCTGTGAGGCTGGGTACAGATGAGGCCAGGAGTGCCAGGTGAGGGATGTGCTCTCAAGCCCCAGTGAGAGTCTGGGATCAAGCTGACCTTGCCTGTTAGGGAAGATGATTTCCCTTCCTAGAGAGATCAACCACCTGGTCTAAAGTCCCCACCTCCACCCACCTGTCCATGTGTCTTCTCTGTCTGGGCTGCCTGGGGCTTGTCGTGGACCTAGATTAGCCACTGTCACACACCATTGACTGCTTGTTGGGCCACTGATGTCTAGTGCCCCTCCCCCACTGGAATGTCCAATAGCAGCGGCCCCTGCTAATGCTTAACCGATGCCTAAATGTTGGGCACCCCACAGTGTAGACCTTGGGTTGTCCCTTTATCAACACCCTCTTCCTAGGGGATTCCATCCATCCTCATGGATTTGGACACCAGTCACACACCGAGGTGTCCTGTATAGACCCCACCCACCCCACCCTGGGCCCAAGAACTGAGTAGCTCCTGACTCTTCCACACGTCTTTTGGGACATCCAACATTTAGCCTGACTCCTGCCCTGATATCAGCTCACCCATTCTGGTTCACCTGGTTCCTCAAACTAGAACACTGGGAGTTTCGGTGGCCAGGGGAGATTGAGGTTGCAGGTGGAATGCAGGCTGTGAATCAGCCAACCTTGAGATGGCATTATCCTGGGTTATCTGGGGGCCCAATGTCCTCACAGGTTCTTATATGAAAGGGGACAGGAAGGTCAGAATCAGAGACTGGAAGATGCTGTGCTGCTGGCTTTAAAGACGAAGGGGCCACAAGCCGAGGGCTGCAGATGCTTCTAGAAGCTGGGAAAGGAGGACACAGGTCCTCCCCTGGAGACTCCAGGAGGAACCAGCCCTGCCCACGCCTTGACTTTAGCCCAGTGAGACATTAGCCCGTGTTAGACTTCTGACCTCCAAACTGTAAGATAATAAATTTCTTGTGCTTTGAGCCGCCGGTTGCAAAAGCAGCCATAGGAAACCAACACAAGCATCATAGATTTATTTTGCCTGGTTTTGAATTTTATATAAATAGAATCGTACAGTTTGTGCTCCTATTTGTGTGGCACCTTTTCTTTTAGTGGGGTATTTTTTTATTTAAAAAATTTTTTTGCCATCGTGAGTTTATTTTTCATTTTGTTTTTGTATGTGTGTGTTTTGTTTTGTTGACAGCTGGCTGGGATGGTGACCCAAACCTGTGACCTTGGAGTTATAAGGCTGTGCTTTTAACCAACTGGGCTAACCAGCCAGCCCTTC
>NW_007729196.1:31045-39502 GCF_000696425.1 Galeopterus variegatus
GGAAAAAGTTGCCTAGTCACCGGGTCCCGGAACTGGGAGCAATCGGGTACGTGCATACCAGGGCTAATGGAATGGTGACAGTGAACTTAAGCTTAAAATGGCCACCACCAGGAAGCAGGAACTATGCACAGTCAGGCGCCTCAGGATTGAAACGTGGCCCAATACTGGCCAGTACAGAGATTGAACCCTGGACCTTGATGTTACAAGCACCACACTCTAACCAACCAAGCTACCCAGCCAGCCCCCTGAGTTTATGTTTTAACTGACAGATAAAAATTGTATACATTTATGGTGTACTGCATGATGTTTTGATATATGTATATGAGGGCACTTCAAAAAGATCATGGAAAAATCGAATTAAAAGATAATATAAGCATCCTTTTGCTAGCTCAGCTGGCAGAGTGGAGGGATGTAAAAGATAATACAAATCTTTCCATGAACTTTTTGAAGTACCGTGTACATTGCGGAACGCCTAAATCAAGCTAATTAACACGTGCATTACCTCATGTGTACTTATCTTTTGCGTGTATGGTGAGGACACTTAATATCTAATCTCTTAGCAATTTTCAAGTATACACTACACTGTTATTAACTATAGTTGCCATGTTGTACAATTGATCTCTTCAACTTACTCTTCTTGTTAAAGTGAAATTGTGTATCCTTTGACCAACATCTCCCCAATCCCCCACCACAATCCCAACCTTGTCTAGTTCATTTCTTGAGAGCTGTCAACTCTTGGGGGCTCTGCCTCCAAATGTCTCTGGAATTTGCACCTTCTCAACTCATCTGGGTAGTCTGGAGCACCCCCTTTCTGGCCAAAAAAAAAAAAAAACACCTTGCAACCAACAACCCAGTATTCCCATCTCACCTAAAATAAAACCAAGAACAACAGAATTCCCAGACTCCACTGGTTGGAGTGTAAAACGGTTCAGCCAACCTGGAAAACAGTTTGGTAGTTGCTTATAAGTAAAGTTAAACATACAACTACCACACGACCCAGCAATGCCAGTCCTAGTTACCCAATAGAAATGAAAGTTTCTGTATACACAGATGCTCTCATGATGCAAACATTCATAGCAGTTCCAGTCATAATTACCCAAAGCTGGAAGCATCCCAAATGCCACCAACAAGCGATGATGGCCCAACTGTCATACGTTCATATCGTACGTGGAACTGAGCAATGAAAAAGAATCAAACAACATGGATGAATGCCAAAAACATCCCACGAAAGAAGCCAGACACCAGATAGAGCATGTGATTCCGTTTATATAAAGTTCTAGGACCTACAAAAAAAAATTGAAACAGAAGTTACCTTTGGATGGTGGAAGTGAAGGTTGATGGGGAAGGGGCATGTGGGAACTTTCTGGAGGGAATGTTTGTGGTAGGAGATTGGGTTACCTGGGTACATGGATTTGTCCAAACTCAGCAACTGTATATTTAAGATGTATGCATTTCACTCCAGTAAATTTGACCTTGAAAGAAAAAAAGCCAGAAGCAAATACTGAGCTTTCCTTAATGACCTGGATGCAGAAATGTTGGAGCATGATATCTGCTACCTCTTTTGAAAAGTATCCAGAAGAATAAGGTGGACTGATGGGTGGATAGACAGAGGGATGCGTGGGCCCATCTGCTTGTGGGTACATGGGCGTCCACTATAAAATCCTTTCAACTTTTCTGTATACTTAAAAAACGTTATCATAAAATGTTGGGGAAAATAATCCAAATTCCTCCCATGGGTCCCCACACCGTGCATGCTCTGGTCCCTGCCGCCTCCCTGCTCTCCCCTCCTTCCACTGTCCCCCTAACTCACTCTGCTCCAGCCTCATGGACCTCCTTGCTGGTCCTGGCCCTCCAACATGCCAAGCTCGGTCCTGCCTCAGGGCCTTTGCACCTGCTGCTCATTTCTCTGGAAATCCCTCTCTCGACTCCCACCCTCTTCTGCACAAACACAGGACCTCCTCATATTTAAGTCTCAGCTTAGATGGTGCCCCCTTCGAGAGGCCCTGCTTGATCGCCACATTTAAAATCACCTCGCCCTGTTTATTTTCTACGTAGCCCCATCACACTCTGGTATTGCATTTGTTTATGAATCTCTTTACTGGTCTATTGGTTTCCTTCCCTGCTGGGTGGTGAGCTCCACAGGGACGGAAATGTGTCTGCCTTGTTTCCCTGCTGTGCCCCCAATGCCCAGCCCGTCCTGGCATGTGCAAGTCAATAAGAGTACATCGCGTGCCTGGATGGATGGATGGAAGGTTGGATAGATGGGCAGATGTTCAGATGTGCAGATGGATGGATCGATGGGCAAATGTTCAGATGTGTGGATGGATGGATAGATGAACAGATGAGTGAATGAATGAACAAACTTTCCAAGTGGGGACCCAGGTGATGATAGTCTAGGCAGTTGGCTCAAGATCTCCGGAAAGGAAGGAGCTGTCTGGGCTGGTCCCTGCAGGCTGGAGCCACCCCAAATGCTGCTATTGTTGGAAAGCTGCCCCACCTTAATTGCTGCTCCCTTATCTGACAAGATCGGTCGTGAGATAGGCTCTCATGCACCTGCTCTGCAGCCGGCCTGGCCTCTGCGAGCAAGGCAGCCAGCATTCATATCTAAAAGGGACTTTATGTTCAAAGGATGGCCAAGGAGGGAGCTCTGGATTTTGTAAATCTTTTGTCTTTGGGCTGTGTTGGAGGCAGCTTCCTGCAGTGGAAAGAAACCTCCCTGGACATTTGAGAACTCAAGTTCATGACCCTAAGCAGCTGCTCCCTTGACTTCTGGCTACCATTTTGGCATCTGCAAAGTACAGGATAATAACTATTGTTATGAACTATATTGTTATTGCTCTTATGAAGGATCAGTAGGCTGAGCACTTTATGCGCCTTTACAAGCTGGGATGGGTATTACTGTCCCTGTTTTATAGATGAACTTGAGGTTCAGAGAGGTCAGGTCATTTGCTTAAGGACACACAGCCCACATCTGTCCTTGACATTGAATAAGATAAATAAACTCTTTGCCAGGAGCTGTGGGGATGAAGGTGGGGCGGTAGCCAATGCCCCACCCTTCCAAGTCTATAGAGCAGCTCCAGTGACCTGGGGAGGGGGACCTCTGTCTTTCAGCCCTGCCTCCTGCCTAATGCAGGGTTGTCGGTGTAACTGATGGGGGTGGAGGAGGAATTCTGTGACCCGACCCATTCCAGCCATCCTGCATGCAGAGCTCTTAACTGAAACGTGTCCACAGGATGTTGTCCAGCCTGAACGAGTGGCTGTGGCAGGACAGGCTCTGGTTACCGCCCAACAACACATGGGCCCAACTGGAGGACCGGGATGGCCTGGTCTATGCCCACCCCCGGGACATGTTGGCGGCCCTGCCCCTGGCACTGGCCCTGGTGGCTCTGCGCATCATCTTTGAGAGGTGAGTGTCCACCACGGTGCAACCCCCTGACCTTGTTGTGGCGTGTGTGTACCCGTGTACATTCCTGTACCGTGCGGGGTTTGCCATCAGAACGTGTCCCGGGAGGTGCCTGGCTTTGGCACCAAAGCGCTTTTCCTGGCTCTGGTGGTTGCCACCCGTTCTTTTCTGGCCTCTGGTTGCTGGTGTATCATAACACTGGCTGCAGCTCAGGTGTGGGTATGCCAGCATCTTCTTAAGACAGGGGGACCCCTGAGGATATATGGCCGATTTGCTGACCAAAGGCCAGCCTGCAGAAACCACACACTGTTGATAAATGAAGAAACACCCGCCCACCCCACCCCCACCTAGAAGCGCACAGTCTCTTCCCTTTGTCCCCTGAGAACAGGTCTGTCCCATACCCCCCCACCCCTNCCCCTCCCTCCTGGCCCCTTCTAACACCTTCCCTCACTCCAGCCTCCCCTTTTATGCACCCCCCCATTCACCCCCAACCTCCTGCAGCCTGGAGCCCATGGCCCAAGTATGTGCCGCCTGCCCACGTTGCCAGTGACCCCCTGACATTTGCACCTGCTCCTCTGCATCTCCTTTAAGGCTGGGTTCCAGGGAAGCCCAGCCTGCCCCTCCCTCAGGCCAGAGCCCTTAACTCCCAGGAGTAGGGAGGCTGGGGATGGGTGGAGGGGAGACTGGCTGTGCTCAGGTTCATTACTGGAGCCCACGGGGTTGCCTGAGGGTCTTATCTGAAGTGGGCGTGTGATCACATCCTAAAGGCACCTCTGGCCTCTATGAAGGATGGTGGAGGTGGGGGTAGCATTTCCTGGCCCCAAAGGCAAGGGTTTTAGCCATTGTTAAAAAAGTGAATTCTGGGTTCAAATTCAATGTCTGCCACCCACTTACTGTGTCATCCTGTGTATATCTCTGACCATTCTGAGCCTCAGTTTACCCATCAGGACAATGGGTTAAGTGAGCCAGCACATAGCAGGGACTCGACCCCAGGCATAGCAGATAGTAAGTGCTCAGTAAACATCAGCCCCTTCTTTCCCCCATCACGACTGGGTCTGAAATGAGTTCCTTGCCAGGCTGCTCTGGGCCAAATGACAGGTGATGTTGGGATAGTGGATATAAAATACGGACCCCCCATGGCCTTGGGGATCCCCCCTTGTGGGCAATGTGGTGATTGACCAGAGTCCCTGTTCCTCCAAATGCACACCCTGGAATAGAGGATGCTGGGAGGAGGGGGCTCTGAGAGGGGGAAGACTCTGCCCCTGCCCAGGAGGAGCCCCGAGCCCAGGACGCAGGCCACTGTGACACAGGCAGTGAGGGGACTCTCTCATCCCCAGTTTAGGATGGTGCCCCAAGAGTTGGCCTGCACACCCTCATCCTGCTGACCGGTTCAGCTGTCTTTCTTATGTTTCGTCCAGTGCAGCAGTCAGGCTAGCCCTCCAGGGCCCCAGAGTGTGAGTCTGCCAGGAGCAGAGGAAAGTTCTGAGTCCTGCGCCACGATTTGGTGGCTGTCCTGTAACGGGATCCGAACCTGTGACCTTGGTGTTATAATGCTATGCTCTAACCAACTGAGCTAACTGTCCAGTCTACCAACAGGCTTTTTGACTCTGGATTTCCAAACCTTCTGATCAGATGGAGAAGAAAGACCCCAAGTCTTACACACCTCCTGTAACTTGGCCCTTCTAAGCCTCAGTTTCCCTACACAGTCCTGTTTCTTCTCACCTGGGCTGATGGGTTCTGTCTCCCGTGTCCCCAGATTCGTCGGCCTGCCCCTGAGCCGGTTGCTGGGTGTGCGGGATCGGACCAGGAAGCAGGTGAAGCCCAACGCCATGCTGGAGAAACACTTCCTCTCAGGAGGGCGGAAACCCAAGGAGGTGAGAGCCCCTTCTCCCCCCAACCCCATCCTCACTGGCCAGCACGGCTGCCCAGTAGCAGTGGCCTGAGGGTGGTGTGTGGCCCACTTGTTGGGGGCAGGATAAGCCAGGGTGGCCTCTGGCACCCTCACAATACCCTCACGCTCCACTCTAACTGGATCTCCAGCCTGCTTGGGAGATGAGGTCCCGCCCCCTTCCAGACTCCCTGGGCTGAACAGGTAACCCCTCCCAGGCCCCCTAGGAGATGAGGCCCCGCCCCCTCCCACCTCCCTGGGAGGTGAGACCCGACCCCTCCCAGTCTCACTGGTAGGTGAAGCCCCGCCCCCACCAGCCTCCCTGGGAAATGAGGCCCCGCCCCTCCCAGCCTCCCTGGGAGGTGAGACCCGACCCCTCCCAGTCTCACTGGTAGGTGAAGCCCCGCCCCCACCAGCCTCCCTGGGAAATGAGGCCCCGCCCCTCCCAGCCTCCCTGGGAGGTGAGACCCGACCCCTCCCAGTCTCACTGGTAGGTGAAGCCCCGCCCCCACCAGCCTCCCTGGGAAATGAGGCCCCGCCCCTCCCAGCCTCCCTGGGAGGTGAGACCCGACCCCTCCCAGTCTCACTGGTAGGTGAAGCCCCGCCCCCACCAGCCTCCCTGGGAAATGAGGCCCCGCCCCTCCCAGCCTCCCTGGGAGGTGAGACCCGACCCCTCCCAGTCTCACTGGTAGGTGAAGCCCCGCCCCCACCAGCCTCCCTGGGAAATGAGGCCCCGCCCCTCCCAGCCTCCCTGGGAGGTGAGACCCGACCCCTCCCAGTCTCACTGGTAGGTGAAGCCCCGCCCCCACCAGCCTCCCTGGGAAATGAGGCCCCGCCCCTCCCAGCCTCCCTGGGAGGTGAGGCCCCGCCCCTTCCAGTCTTCTCAGTGGACACAGCTGCCCTGTGGACAGATTCTGAGACTGGAGTGGGAGGAGCTGTTTTCCATCCTGGGGAGGAATGGAAGGTCTAACGGTTCTGACAGAGGCAGCTTATGACCCAGTCTCCATTCGCATTCATGGTGTGGCGGCCCAGTGGGTAGAGCTGTGGGGGTGCTGGGCTGGGTCTTGGGGTGGGGGTGAAGACAAATATCCTGTGGGGGACAAGGCAGCTTCTGCAGAGGGGGGAGCCTCATGATTTCCCCCCTCCCTTGTCAATCTCCCTCTGCAGGTAGGGCCGGGGGGTAGGGGGCCCGGGAAGGCAAGGTCTCAACTGCCTGCCTGGGGTGGGGATGAGACCTGAAGGTTCCGGAGTGGATACAGGAAAACCTGAGGGTGGGGGGACGGAGGGAAGCTGCTCCCAGCCTCCTTCTTAATGTCAATCCCCGTCTGTGACCTCCCTGCCCTATGAGTAGAACTTGGTTCTCATAAGGCCTAAGTTTCTGGGGGGCCCTCCCCCATGCCCCTCACCCCACCCCACTCTCTCTCCATAGTAGGCATAGCTACCTCATAGGGAAGACCTGGGGCTGCAGGGGAGCGGAGAGCAGAGCCGGGTCCTGCCTGTCTGCACACGGGGCCTCCATGACCCTAGCTCCCTTCGCCCCCTTCCCAGCCCCAACTAGCCCTGCTGGCCACCCAGTGTGGCCTCACGCTGCAGCAGACCCAACGCTGGTTCCGGAGACGCCGCAACCAGGACCTGCCCTGCCTGAGTAAGAAGTTCTGTGAGGCCAGGTAAGCCCAGGGTGGGGCTGGAGGGGGTGTCTGGGGTGCAGGGCTGTGGGCCGGGTGGGATCTGCCCTTTTGACAACTGCCTCATGGGCTTCCTCCCTATCTGCAGCTGGAGGTTTGTCTTCTATCTGTGCTCTTTCATCGGTGGCTTCTCAGTCCTGTACCACGTGCGTATACCTGAGTGCTCACCTGCCCACCTGTCCCACGAGCACCTACTATGTGCCAGTCCTGGATCAGGGGTGTAATGAGGGGTGCAGCCAGAGAGAAAAGTATGTGCAAAAACACAGAGGGGAGAAAGAGCTTGGCAAGGTCGTGGTGAATGTTCACTCAACAGACACCTATGGAGGACCTACTGTGCTCCAGGAGATGGGGGGTCTGCAGCGAATGGGCCCCCAGTTGAGAGTGAGAGGCAGAGATATAACTAGGCAGGAAGAAGCAGGGCCGAGTGAGAGCAGCACCCAGGGGCCCAGACCCAGGGTGGGAAGCTGACTTCTGACCTTTGGGCGACATGGGACACCTGTTTCCCCACAGGAGTCATGGCTGTGGACACCGGCAATGTGCTGGGACAGTTACCCAAACCAGGTGAGCAGCAGAAGGTGCATGGAGGATCAGAGGGTCAGGGTGAGCAGAGTTCCTGCAGCCACAGGCACAAAAGCCAAACCCAGACATCACAAATAATTACCCTCTGAGTCCACTCTATGATTGTTTTTGACTCCCCTGTGGCATCGAAAGGGGTTGGGAGTTAGGAAATTTGGAGCAGGAGCTACCACAAACCCACTGCCCTTGATTGCCTCCAGCGACAGGGAGCTCACTGTTCCCACTCATTGGGATTCAAGTGTCCTGTTTTTCAGCAAATGGGGAGGGCCCTGAGCCATGCCCCTGCCTGGTAGGAGCCTCTGCTCCCTACAGTTAACTTTCCCCCTGCCACAGACCCTGAAGCCAGCCCTGTACTGGTGGTACCTTCTGGAGCTGAGTTTCTACATCTCACTGCTGATCACACTGCCCTTTGATGTCAAGCGCAAGGTGAGGCCAGGCCAAGAGTCCAGCTGGGGCAGTAACCCTGGGGGAGTCATGACCCAGTCTCTGGATCTCTGGACAGGGAGCTCAGATGGGGAGGGGTGGCCTGGTACACCCTGAGATCCCCCGGATGCCTCCAGCAGGAGGCATAGAATCCGGAGGATCCAGAGGCCACACCAACCCCCTGAGAGGGCCTACTCCTAGACCCGTGGGGTAGGGTCCCTCCAGCCACCAAGCCTCGTCCCGGCTGTGACCCATCATCTCCCGCAGGATTTCAAGGAGCAGGTGGCGCATCACTTCGTGACTATTGTCCTGATCACCTTCTCCTACAGCTCAAACCTGCTGCGCATCGGCTCCCTGGTGTTACTGTTGCATGACTCCTCTGACTACCTACTGGAGGTGGGCCCAGCTCAGCCTGACCCCTCCCAGCCGCCCTACCCAGCCCTCCCAGGTGCCCCCGGAGATGAGACCCCAGCCCCTGGGAG
>NW_007729196.1:40051-48677 GCF_000696425.1 Galeopterus variegatus
AGGCCCCGCCCCCTCCCAGCCTCCCTGGGAGGTGAGGCCCCGCCCTCTCCCAGCCCCAACTCACCTAGACCCGCCCCATCGCGGTTTTTTCCATGCGAAAAGGCCGTACCTTGCCTGGCCCCGCCCCTTCCCACCTGGCACCTGGCGCTGAGCTCGTCTCTCCCTGCTGCCCTCCCCAGGCCTGTAAGATGTTCAACTACGCGCGCTTCCGGTCAGTGTGCGATGCTCTCTTCCTTATCTTCTCCTGCGTCTTCTTCTACACCCGCCTCGTGCTCTTCCCCACACAGTGAGTCGGATCTCCCGTGGGCAGGGTCAGGCGGTGGGGGGTTGGGGAGGTCCCGGGCGTGCCCCAACCCTCGAAACCCTGCCCCAGGGAGCTGGGGGTGTGGGCTGGGAGACTTCTAGGAGGAGGCAGGGCTCCTGCATATGCAAAGGCCCAGAGCTGGAGAGACAGTGAACTAGACTCAGTCGTCATCACCCAGTGTGCCTGGACCAGGGAGTAGGAGGAGAGGTCGGGGCGCCAGCTCACTAACGTCTTAGCCCAGTAAATATTTTTTGAGCCTCTCAAATATGCCAGTTGCTGGGTAGCAACACAAAGATCGCTGGCCCCTGTGAAGCCGGCATTGCATGGGTGGGGGCAGATGGTAAATAAGGCAAACAAATAAAACGTAGAGCATGTGAAAGAGAAAATAAAGCTGGGAGCTGGCCGGTTAGCTCAGGTGGTTGGAGCACAGCCTTGTAACTCCAAGGTCAAGGGTTCGGTTCCCCATAAGGGCCAGCCTCCAAAAAAAAAAAAAAAAGTTGGGAAGAACACAGGAAGAGTTGGCTTTTGGAATTAGGGTGGTCAGGGATGCCTCACTGACAGTATCTGTACAAAGAGATGGGAGGGAGGTGAGGAAGAGCCATGCCGATCACGGGGAACAGCACATGCAAAGACCCTGGGAATAGACTGTCCCCCAGATGTTGGAGCAGCAGCGAGGATCCCAGTGAAGGGGAGAGGAGGAGAGGGGGGGGAGGGGAGGGCGGGAAGGGCAGGGAGGGGACGGGGCAGGCCTTGCAGGGTCTTGTGGCTGCGGCGTGGACGTGGGCTTTTACCCCGAGTCAGTGAAGTGGGAGCCATGCAGGGCTGTAGGCAGAGGGAGCTGACTCGGGCGCTCACAGGCGCCCTCTGGTGGCTCCCGGGGGAACAGATGGCGGGAGGGGACCCGCTGCGGCAACCGAAGCCCGTCGCCTCTTAACGCTCCTCCCGCCGTAGGATCCTCTACACCACGTACTACGAGTCTATCGTCGACTCGGGCCCCTTCTTCGGCTACTACTTCTTCAACACGCTCCTGGCGCTGCTGCAGCTGCTGCACGTGTTCTGGTCTTGTCTCATCGTCCGCATGGTCTTCAGCTTCGTGAAGAAGGGCCAGGTACGGCCGGGCGAGGGTCAGCTCGTGAGTGCCGCCCCCGGAGCCCCCAGCCCCGAGCTCCGAGCTCCTCCCTGCTCTGAGCTTCGTCCCCGCTCCCTGTTCCCCAGATAGAGAAGGACGTTCGCAGCGACGTGGAAGAATCAGACTCGAGCAACGAAGTGGCCCAGGAGCATCCCCAGCTGAAGAACGGGGCAGCCCCCACGGACGGTCCCCGGAGCCGGGCAGCCGGGCGGCTAGCCAACGGGCACACGCTAGCCACATAGCCAGGCGGTGACTGGCCGCCAGGGGCTGTCCCCAGCGCCTTGATCCCTGTGGGGTGACTGGACTGGTGGCCCTTGGCCAGCTCTACGGAGACAGAGAGGGCCCTACCCTGGCCTGGGCGGGGAGGGCTGATGATCTGTCTCCAGCCCCTTCCCTCTGCCCACCCTCCCTCCTTCCCCCTGGGCAACTGGACAGAGCCGGGGAGCAGAGGCAGGACGCTGCGGCCGGCCAGAGCCACCTCCTGGGGGCCGTGGGGAGCCCCAGGCTAGAAGGGGTCCAATAAAACTTAAACGGAGCCAACTAGTCTGCCTGAGAACTTGGTCCCTGTCACAGCTCCTTCTCCATCCCTGGACACCCCAAAGGAGCCAAACATCTACTTATATACCCCCCTGACTGGACACACACGGCCACCCGGGACACATACCCAACCCTAGGAGCCCAGACAGCAACAGGGCATGGAGACCCCCACGACCCCAGCTGAGTCCTTGACTCTCCAACGACTTCCACCCCAGGACAGCTCTCAGTCAGCTGCTCAGAGACCCGGCTTTCTGCTAAGCTCAGAAAGGTCAAATTCTTTGCCCCAAATCACACAGAGGTCACAGACCAAGCAGGAGGGGTGGCCCATCTCTGTCCTGCAGCCTGGAGCCTCCCTGGGAACAGTGAAAGAGGCTGGGATGCAGGGGAGAGTAAATTCTCAAGCATCAGGCTGAGTGAGGTTGCCATCTTTTCAGGAATTCCAAAAATAAAGAAACTGAGCAATAGCAACGATTGGAGAGGATTGGGGCAGTCAACAGTAATCTCACGTACATTACTGGGGGATTATAAATCGGTACGACCACTGTGGAAAGTCATTCAGCATCGTGTAAAGTTGCTGACCTTTTGTAAAGTTCGAAAGGAACTCAAGTGAAATAATATGTCATGTAGGCATGAACATCTATCCAATAGAACTGGAATAAACAAAATATAAGCACAGAATTCAAAATAGTGATGTTACCTTTGATCTGGGAAGGTAGAGGGATTCAAGGTAGATATAAATCACTATCACTGCTTTAGCTTTTCAAGTGAGGTGTGGTGGCTCATTACATTATTAATAAATACAATTTAAAAGGGATATGCAAAAAGACAACCTATGGAATGGGAGTAAATATTTACAGACTGCATATCTGAAAAGGGTCTAGTATCCAGAATATATAAAGAACTCTTACAACTCAACAAGAAAAACCCCAATTAAAAAATGGGCAAGGAACTCGAACAGACATTTCTCCACTAGAGACATACAAATGGCCAACAAGCACATGAAAAGATATTTATCATTAGTCATTAGGGTAATGCTCATCAAAACCACCATGAGATACCACTTCATATCCACAAGGGTGGGAATAATCAAAAGAGAAGATAAGGGGGCTGGCCTGTGGCTCACTCGGGAGAGTGTGGTGCCGATAACACCAAGGCCACAGGTTTGGATCCCATATAGGGATGGCTGGTTGCTCACTGGGTGAGCGTGGTGCTGACAACACCAAGCCAAGCGTTAAGATCCCCTTACCGGTCATCTTTTTATAAAAAAAAAATTTAAAAAAAAAAAAAAGAGAGAGAAGATAAGTGTTGGTGAGGACGTGGAAAAGTTGAAATAATCCATCTTCATTGTGCTGGGAATGTAATATTGTTAATTGCTGTGCAACACAGTTCGGCCGTTCCTCAAAAAATTAAACATAGAATTACCACATGACCCAGCAATTCCACTCCTAGGTATATACCCAGAAGAACTGAAAGCAAGTATTCAAAAAATACATGCACACGAATGTCCATAGCAGTACTATTCACAGTAACTAAAAGGTGGAAACATCCCGAATGTTCATCATTGAGTGAATATATAAACAAATTATGGTCTGTCCACACGAAAGAATAATATTCAGCCACAACAAGGAAGGAAGCAGTGGTATATGCTAATCATGGATGAACCTTGACGACATTATGCTCAGTGAAAGACGCCAGACACAAAAGGTCACACTTTGTGATTGTGTCTATATGAAATATCCAGAAGAAGAAACCTATAAAAATAAAATGTGTAGTTGCCAGGGGCTTAGGAGTGAAACTATAGGAAGTAACTTTTTTTTTTTTTTTTAAAGATGACCAGTAAGGGGATCTTAACTCTTGACTTGGTGTTGTCAGCCCCACGCTCTCCCAAGTGAGCGAACCAGCCATCCCTATGTGGGATCCGAACCCGTGGCCTTGGTGTTATCAGCACCACATTCTCCCAAGTGAGCCACGGGCCAGCCCAGGAAGTAACTCTTTAATGGGTACAGTGTTTTTTCTTGGTGGGATAGAAATGTCTGGGAACTAAAGTTGTGCTTGAACAACATTGTAAATGCAGTAAATGCCACTGAATTGTTCACTTTAAAATGATTAATCTCATTTTTAAAATGATTAATTTCACCTTAATAAAAAATGCATGAAAAAGGGACTTGCATAAACCAATAATAACAGGATCTCATGAAACAAGGATTGTTATTATTCTAATTCCTCATAACCGGTAAATCCACCCCCCCCCAAAAAAAAAACAAAAAAAACCCCCTCATGGATCAAAAGAGATATCATGGGGCCGGCCCATGGCTCTCTTGGGAGAGTGCGGTGCTGATAACACCAAGGCCATGGGTTTGGATCCCTATATAGAGATAGCTGGTTAGCTCACTTGGGAGAGTGTGGTGCTGACAACACCAAGTCAAGGGTTAAGATCCCCTTACTGGTCATCTTAAAAAAAAAAGAGAGAGAGAGAGAAATCATAATGGATATTTGTTATTACAGATGAATAACAAAAATATATATCAATACTAGTGGAATGCAGCTTAAGCAGTTCTTTGAGGGAAATTTGTAGCCTGATATGCTTATATGAGAAAAGAAAAAAAGCTCAGTAATAATTAGCTAAGCATCTCATTTAAAAAGAAAAAGCAGGGCCGGCCCGATGGCGCACTGCTACAGTGCACCGCTTGGGAAGCGCGGTGGCGCTCCCGCCGAGGGTTCGGATCCCACATACAGACCAGCCGCTCACTGGCTGAGCAAGGTGTGGGAGCAACACCGAGGGCTGCGATCCCGTTGCCGGTCCCGGTCCGGTACGGGCACAACACTGAGGGTTGCGATCTGTTGCCGGTCACAAAAAAAGACAATAAATAAATAAATAAATAAATAAATAAATAAATAAAAAGAAAAAGCAGTAGAATAAGCTCAATAAAAATACAATAAAATATTAATAAGTGCAGATATTAGAATCAACAATGCCAAAAGTTGGTTCTTTGAAAGACTAATAAAATAGACAAATCCTGGCAAGATTAACCCAGAAAAATAAAAGAATTCACAGAAAATAAAAGCAAGGACAGAAAACTATTATTAGAGATGCTTCAGAGATTTTAAAAGTTAGTGTTATGGGGCCGGCCCGGTGGCGCACTGCTACAGTGCGCCGCTTGGGAGCGTGGCGGCGCTCCCGCCCGAGGGTTCGGATCCCACATACAGACCGGCCGCTCACTGGCTGAGCGAGGTGCGGGTGCAACACCGAGGGTTGCGATCCCATAGCCGGTCCTGGTCCAGTACAGGCGCGACACTGAGGGTTGTGATCCGTTGCCGGTCACGAAAAAAGACAAAAAGGAAAAAAAAAAAATTTAGTGTTATGAAAACTTTGCCAATAAATTTGAAAATTCCCAAGAACTGAACAAATTCCTATAAAAAAACAATTTATCAAAACTAATTCATGAAGAAGTTGACAACCTATGTAGTCCTATAGTCATTAAGCAACCACCACCACCAATGAAACTAAATCAGCACTTAGAATTCTTCAAACATTGTTTTAGAGCATGGTGTTATAACACCAAGGTCAAGGGTTTGGAGCCCCTCACAGGCCAGATGCAAAAAAAAAAGAAAAAAAATTCTTCCCACAAAGAAAACAGCAGGCATAAACAGTTGTACAGGCCAGCTCTACCAAACATTCAAGGAATAACAGCAATAATAGCAACAAAATGCAACCTGACACAATCCAGAGAATAGGACACTCATTCCCTAGCTTATATTTATGAGGCTAGTGTAACCCAGATGCCACAATCTGACACAGACAACAGAAAGGAAAATTACAGACCAATATCATTCATGACCCTAGAAGCAAAAATCCTTAAACACACACACACATATGGAGAGAGATGTACCCGTGTGTGTGTATATGGTCATGCTCCAGATAACATTTTGGTCAATAACAAACCACATATACGATGGTGGTCCCATAAGATTGTAATGAAGCTGGAAAATTCCTATGGCTTAGTGACATCGTAGCCATGGTAACATCTTAGCACAATGCATTACTCATGCGTTCATGGTGATGCTGGTGTAAGCAAATCTACACGCTATCAGTCGTATAAAAGTACCGGTATAGCACATACAATTATGTACAGAACATAACACTTGATAACAAAAATAAACAACTATGTTACTGGCTTATGTACTTACTATGCTGTATTTTTTTATCTTTTTATTTTTTGGCAGCTGGCTGGTACAGGGATCTGAACCCTTGACCTTGATGTTACAATACTGTGCTCTAACCAACTGAGCTAACCAGCCAGCCCTATCATTATTTTAGAGTGTACTCCTACTTATAAAGAATCTGCTTCACTGACTGACAAAAATTCCAGAAGAGCCTATATCAAATATGGAGAAACTTCTATGACCTTGATTGAAGAACAGACACAGAAGCATACCCCTCTCAGCACTAGGACGATCATGGCCAAAGCAAAAAATTTGTTTGTGCTATTGAAAGAAAAGGCTGTACCCATCTACAACACTGAACTTACCACTAGCTCTGGGTGGCTTATGTGACTCAAGGATCATTACATCATACAGGAGTGGCAAGTCTGCAAATGCTGATGTGAAGGCAGCTGAAGAATTTTTGGAAACTCTAGATAAGCTGATTGTGGAGGAACATTTCTTGCCATAGCAAATCTTCAAGATGGTTGAAACCTCCCTATTCTGGAAACAATGCCCAAAAGGACATTGATCCATAAGGAGGCCAAGTCAATGCCAGGTTTCAAGGCTTTTAAGGACAGGATAACAGTCTTGCTCGGGAACAGTGCTGCAGGCTATACATTGAAACCCTTTGTGATGTGGCACGGTGAGAACTCAGGGGCCTTCAAGTATATCCAATGAGCACACACTGCTGCTGTACCGGGTGCAGGTGTGTTCGACATTCATCACCTCTAAGCCCACCCACTCTGCTTACAGCCTGCACATGCTCATGGTGGTTCCTTAGTGTGTGCTTTCATGTGTTTTTTCACACGCTAGTGACTCAGGCATGCCGCCTTGTGTGCCCACATATGTTATCATGTGTGTGTTTGTGTGCTTTCTGTACAGAGGTTGTATTTTATTCTATATAGAAGCTTTGCGTGCACTGTATATAGGGCACCTACATAGAGCCACGAGCCCTCTCCAAGGTGCTGAAAGCTCACCATTCAAGGCCACTCTGGCCCCACCCTCCAGCTCAGTCAAGGCTATTCCTCCAGGAAGCCCGCTCGGATTTCCCCCATCTCATCTTTTACTGGCTTCGGCTCGCCAATGGATGCAGTCCTCTTTGCCTGAGCCTCCAAGCCCCTCCAGAGTCTAGGCTCCCCCTGTCCTACCTACCTTCCCTGTCCTCAGGCTGGGGCAGCTCTCCCCACCAGGCCCTCCAAATCCTGACCCCACCAGCAGATCCTAGATTCTCATTCATTCCAGTCCCTCATGTTGACCAGGATGTCTTAACTGGACAAGGCAGGCCCCAAGCCAGGCACTCCCACAGAGGGGGACTGCACTCAGCCAGGGAGGTGACCTGGCACAAGACCAGAAAGTGTGCAACAGAGAAAATCCAGTGACCCAAGAAAAGAAGGAAATAAAACAGGTTGAAGCAAAAGTCGGCAAACAGAGGGCAAGGGAACAAAAATGGCAAGAATAAAACCAGGGGCTGGCAGGTCAGCTAAATTGGTTAGAGGGTGGTGTTATGTAACCAAGGTCAAGGGTTCGGATCCTTATACGTGCCAGGTGCCAACAAAACCAGAAACAAACAAACAAACAACTGGCTCTTTGGGAAGACTAGTAAAATAAACCCCTGGAGAAAATGAGCAAGGGAGAAATAAAACAGGCCCAAATAAACAAATTATAATGTAGGAAAAAGTAGAACTTGTTACGGAGGTTGCAGAGAGTTTTTAAAGAAATCACGAGAAGGGCAAAAACAACTATATGCCAATAAATTTGAAAATCCAGATATAATGAATACATTCATGGGAGAACATAAAATGCAAGAAAATGCACCAAGAAGCAGCAGAAAACTTGACTAGACCCATAAATGTTAATGAGATGGAAACAAAGAGGGGAAAATACCACCTCCCTAATTGATCACAACCGGTTACAGATTTCTTTGTTCCTCCTCCAATCCCACTGCTTCACTTGACTAGCATAAATAAATAAACAAATGAAATGCTCCCACCGGAAAAAAAAATGATAAGTAGGTGAGATAATGGATATAATAATTAGCTTTCTTAGGCCATCCCACAACGTATACATACATCAGAACATCATGCTGGGCCGGCCCGTGGCTCGCTCGGTAGAGTGCGGTGCTGATAACACCAAGGCCGCGGGTTCGGATCCTATATAGGGATGGCCGGTTTGCTCACTGGCTGAGCTTGGTGCTGACAACACCAAGTCAAGGGTTAAGATCCCCTTACCGGTCATCTTATTAAAAAAAAAAAAAAAAAGAACATCATGCTGGACACCATAAATATTTACAATTTTTTATTTGTCAATTAAAAAAAATTCTTTTTAATTAAAGTTGCATTTTTAAAAGTTCTGGAGATGGGTGGTGGTGATGGTTGCCAAATGTGAGTGTACTTAATGCCACTGAATTGCACACTTAAAAATGGTTAAAATGGTCAATTTTATATTTATGGATA
>NW_007729196.1:49426-50961 GCF_000696425.1 Galeopterus variegatus
AGAACATCATGCTGGACACCATAAATATTTACAATTTTTTATTTGTCAATTAAAAAAAATTCTTTTTAATTAAAGTTGCATTTTTAAAAGTTCTGGAGATGGGTGGTGGTGATGGTTGCCAAATGTGAGTGTACTTAATGCCACTGAATTGCACACTTAAAAATGGTTAAAATGGTCAATTTTATATTTATGGATACACAGGTACATTTAAAGACAAAAAATGCAAAGCCGACAGTCACGTAATTGGAAAGAGAGCGAGGAAAGCCTGAAGCTAAAGCAAAAGCATAAAGACGGGAGGAAAACTGCAAAATTAGGCACGTGGACAAACGACCCAAGGCCGCCCGAGGCTGGAGGGCGTCGGGCACATGGAGACAGCGCCCCCTAGAGGCCACTTGCTGCCTTTCGTTGTGTTCTTAAAGGGGCCGAGGGAAAAACCCGCAGAGGAGCCTCTGACATCCTCTCTGTTTACCAATCTCTGCGGCAGAACAGGCGAAATCGCTGAGAAAAGAGACACCAGCCAGAGGAATGTCCACAGGCGCCAACCCCCACCAACCTGCATCGGGACCCGCATGCGGGTCTTCACTCCTGCTGCAATGAGAATCAATTTGCCCTAAACCAAGGCAAACCCAGGCCTCCCCCACCACCCCCAGCTCCTGCCCGCACTAGCCTGGGCAAGGAGCCACCCCTGCGACTCCCCGCCCNAGAACCCAGTGTTATAACACCAAGGTCAAGGGTTCGGATTCCCCAGCTGGCCACCGGCAAATGGAAAAGAAAAAAAAATGGTGTCACTTAGTACAATCCCATTGCAGTGCAATCGTCACCACTATGTAGTTCCAAAACACTTCCATCACCCCCAAAATATAATTCAATTAGCAGGTGCTCTCCCCAGCTCCTGGCAATCACTAACCCATTTTCTGTCCATATGGATTTGCCTATTCTGCATTATTTCATATAAATCGAATCATATACCATGTGGCCTTTTGTGTCTGACTTCTTTCACTGAGCATGTTTTCAAGGTTCATCCATGTTGTATTTTGTTATTCCTTGTTATGGCTGAATAATATTCCATTGTATGGATGGACCACATTTCTGCATTTATCCATGGATGGACACTTGGGTTGTTTCCACCTTTTGGCTATTGTGAATCATGCCGTGAAAAAGTCAAGAATATGCCACCCAAAATGTACCATTCTGGCATCTTGACTATTTAATTTAAAGGCACAAAGATCACAGGTGCAAAAAGATCATTTTGCCTTTTGTGCTGTTTCTTAAAAACAAGAGATGAGTTTCCCATGTGAAAGATGTTCTGCCTATACATCTTATCATCAAGGACAAGTTGAAACTGAGAGAATTCTGTACAGACCTTCACGAGATAACTCTTATCTTTTAAGCATCTCACATAGTTTAGTTGTTTTTTTCACAACTTATTCCTTGTCCAATTCAGTATGCAAGTTACTCACTCTGCTTCTTTGGGTCTTCATTTCCTTATCAGAACTCCTGTGCCACGTAAAACTTGTATTAAATAATTATGTATG
>NW_007729196.1:51588-53981 GCF_000696425.1 Galeopterus variegatus
GTATGCTTTTCTCCTGTTAATCTGTCTCATGTCTATGTAATTCTTGGGCCTGGCCAGGACCCTGAGAGGATGGAGGTGAAATTTTGCCACCCCTACAGCTGCTACGAACACTTGTGTATGAGTTTTTGCTTGAAAACCCATTTTCAATTCTGGGGTCTATACCTAGGAGTGCAACGGCTGGGTGATATGGTAACTCTATGTTTAACTTTTTGAAGAAGCACCAAATTGTTTCCTACGGTGGCTGCACCATTGTACATTCTCACCAGCGATGGACAAGTATTTCAGTTTCTCTGTATCCCCATCAACAATTGTTATTTTGCCTTTTTTTAATCATAGCCTCTGTCTCTCCTGCATCTGATGCCTGAGCCAATCCTACAGCCCTATCAGCGTTTCCTTAGAAACAGATCCAAAATCCAATCATGCATGACCCCCTGCACTGTTCCAACCAGTTCCAGCCCCTTCACACCTTCCCTGAACCAGTGAGGCCACCTCCTGCCTGGCCTCCTGGCGCCCACCCTATGTTCTGTTTTCCCTACTACAGCCAGAAACACCCTCCCCCACATTTGGGGGGTCTATTTATGACTGTATCCTGAGCACCTAAAACAGGCGCCTAATACATAGTAGAATTCAACAAATATCATTTTTAAACAGCTTTTGCAATAGAATACACATTTGAGGTCTGGCTGGTTAGCTTGGTCAGCTAGAGTGCAGCCTTATAACCCCAAGATCATGGGTTTGGATGCCTGTACCGGCCAGCCACAAAAACAAAACAAAAACAGACAAAAAAAACCCCACCATATTCGAGTTTGTTCAGACTGCCATAACAAAACAAAAAGACTAGGGGTCTTAAATGCAAATTTATTTTCTAAAGTTCTGCAGGCTGCAAGTCCAGGGTGAAGGTGTCAGCAGGGCTGGTTTCTCCTGAGGGCTCTCTCCTGGACTTGCAGACAGCCACCTTCTTGATGTGTCTGCAATGGTCTTTCTTCTGTGTGCTCAAATGTCCTCTCCTTATAAGGCCAACAGTCGGATTAGGGCCCAACGTAATGGTCTCACTTTAACTTAATCACCTCTTTAAAGGTCATATCTCCAAATACATCACATTCTGAGGGGGTTACGACTTCAACATAGAAATTCCTATGACTCTACTTCCTGTCTCTACGGATTTACCTATTCTGGGAAAAGGTGTGACCAGAGATCAGGGAGAGAGTTTGGTTGAGACAGAGGTGTGACCCCTGGAGATGACAACACTGATGAAGGTAATAGGAGTGAAGGGGGCCGCACTGGTGATGGGGAAGGTGCCCAAAGTGACCAAGGGGATGATGGGGGTGACAATGGGGACTGAGGGTCGACAGAGTTGCTGGGATGAAGTTAGAGTATCAGTAGTCAGGCCATGGGTTCCCCCAGCCAGGCTGAGTAATGCCCTCCCCACAGGTCATCTTCCTGTCCCTGGGTGGACAAGCACAGCCCCAGCCAGCACACGGACTCAGGACATCCAGAGTGGACACCCAGGCTCTGTCCAACTCATGCATGCTTCTCCGAGACCTCATGACCAGGGATCACCCTGCCTCCACCTGGCCACTGTCCAGGACACGGAGGCTCTGAGACCAAGCAGCTTGGGTCTGCGTGGCTCCATCCAGTCTCGATTTTGCCCTGGGAGGGGATGTGTTGGCAAGGGGACAGCTGAGTACAGGCACAGTGGTCCAGACTGCTCTAAACAGACTACACAGGTTAAAATCCCAGCTCAGAAGAGCTGGCTGGTTGGCTCAGTTGGTTAGAGTGCTGCCTTGCAACACCAAGGCCAAGGGTTCTAGGGCCCCATACTGGCCAGCCTCCAAGAAAAAAAGAAAAACTCCAGCTGGGACACTATGTGACCTCGAGTTCATGTAGTCTCTCTGAACTTTGACCTTTTTTCCTTGTAAAATGGGCCCAGCCAGTGAAAACAACTCAAACACCCAGCAGCTAATGAATGAATAAAATGTATATCCGTACAGTGGAATAGTACTCAGCCATGAAAAGGAACGAGGCTCTGACACACGCTACCACGGGGCTGAACCTTGAACACATCACACTCAGTGACAGACGCCAGACCCAAAAGGCCACATATGCTATGACTCCACTGATATGAAACGTCCAGAATAGACAAATCCATAGGGACAGAAAGTGGATTAGTGGCTCAGGGAGGGGGGATGGGGAGTGACTGCTGATGGGAAATGGTGTTTCCTTTTGGGGTGATGAAAATGTTCTGAAACTAGATAGAGGAGGTGGTTGTGCAACACTGAGATTGAACTAAATGCCACTGGATTGTACACTTTAAAATGGTTAATGGTTAATTTCATGTTATGTGAATTTCTCTCAATAAAAAAAAGGAAAAGAGCTGGCGCGTTAGCTCACTC
>NW_007729196.1:54448-65258 GCF_000696425.1 Galeopterus variegatus
TCATGTTATGTGAATTTCTCTCAATAAAAAAAAGGAAAAGAGCTGGCGCGTTAGCTCACTCGGTTAGAGCGTGGTGCTGATAACACTAAGGTCAAGGGTTCGGATCCCTGTACTGTCCACCCACCAAAACAAAACAAAGAAAGAAAAATAAAAAGGAGAACAGCAAGAGTTAGACAAGGACACACACACACGACCCTCCACCCCTCCCCATCTTCCCACACCAGCCCCCAGCCCATCCCCTCCCACCACCTTGCACCTGTTCAGAATTTATTGAGGCTGGCTGGTTAGCTGAACTGGTTAGAGTGTGGTCTTCCAACACCAAGGTCAAGGATTCGGACCCCCTTACCAGCCAGCCACCAAAAGAACCCCAGAAGTGCTCACCAGGCACTGGGACCTGTGCCTACCCGGGCCACATCGTTTGGGCTCCCCAAACACACCACCCTCGGAGATCCAAACCACAATCCCTGACATGGGCTGGGAACAGCATTCCGAGCTGCCTAGGGGCCCTGCCCTGTTTGGCCTGAGAGACAGGTCAGCCTTCCCTCCCCTACCCTCAGGGGGAGTGAACAGAATGGGGGAAAAGAGAAAAAAGAAGGCAAATTTCTGGCCCAGAGCCACAGGCAAGGAGCCAGATGGCACGGAGTCAACGAGAGCAGACTTTTGTGCTTCCTCAGTGCCCAGGTGGACCAAGGGGCCACAGGGCTGTGGAACTAGAGCTGGGGGGGGTGTCCCCAGCCCTGCTGTGGCCTGGGTCTTGGGGTCGGTGGAGCGGAACCCCTTCGGGTCAGGGGGCTCTCAGGGCTGAAAGATCAGGCTCCATTCTCCTCTTACCCCCTCTCCTGCTTAAACCTGGGAGTTTCCTGGAAATAACTCACCAGGCGAGCTGCATGGGACAGGATGGGCCGCTGGCAGCACAGAGCGAACCCTGCTTGAAGGAACAAAGAGAAATGAGGCACCTGCGTGCTCACGCAGGACGGCCGTTTGTCACTGGGACTGCTTTGGTGCACACATGACAAAAGCTGTGGCTGAGAATACAAAGCTCAGGTTAGTGAGCTGGTTTGAGCAGACGGGGAACCCCCAACTCTGGCCCATCCCACTCTCAGGTGGCTCGGGCCCTCTGCTCCATTTGTGGCAGCTGGTCTGCAAGGAGAGTCCCAATGAACTGGGCCTCCGGGTGTTCATGCCCTTTTGTGGTCCCCACCCCCCAAGATACACACACACACACAGAGGATCTGGACTGACCTGGGACTTTGGACAGAACACAGCTGAAGTGATGCTGGTCTGGCGGCTTCTGCTTTGCACAGTGGGGAGCCCTGAGTCACCATGGAAGGAGAGTGGCCACCCTGCTTGGGAGGCCATGTGGAGAGGCCCCGCTGTCCAAGCTACCTCCCCAGGCCCCAAACGTGACAGAGACATTCCGATAGTGATGTTCAGCCAGCCCAGCCCCCAGATGATGGCAGCCATCACCATGTGGAACTCAACCATCCCAGAACCATGACAAAGAATACCACGGCAGGTGTTTGGAGCCACCAGGTGTGGGGTGGTTTGCTCCACTGAGAACCGAGAACCAAAAGGACATCCCAGGGAGCTCCAGATCCCAGACATCCATTTAGGTGGCGTGTGGCACCTGTGGCTGGCCTCACAGCCTGGCACACACGTGCCTGCAACGCCCCCTGGCCCACCTCCACTGACTGTGCCTGAGCAAAAGTTAAAGGAGAAAAACCTAAAAACAAGAAAATCCTGCTTTCTCATATAACTTCTTCCTACCAACCGGAAGCAGCCTAGCCTCTGCAGCAGGACACCTCGGCCCAGCGCAGGAAGCATCCAGAGGGGGCTGAGTGGCTGAGCAGAGGGAAGGCCTCAGAGCCCCGGAGGCGAGGCATCCTCTGCCTCACTTTCGGTCAAGACCCCCCACCCCCACCCTGGCTACAGCATCATCTCCCCCTGCAGAGAACTCAGCCGCCAACACACTGCCCAAGTGGCTCTCACATTATCCACCTGCCCTTACCATCCCAGGGACAGCCCCTACATCCCGGGCCTGCTGCAACAATTCAAATTAGCTAATCCTAAACCTGTTTGCCCTGCCTCGCCCATTCCTTCTCGCAGAAACCGCAATAAAGGCTCCTGCCCACGTTCCCTCCCCTGTTCCCTCCGGTGCTTCCCCGCGGCCATGAGAGCACCTTTCCTCTTGGGAATCTGAGTAATAAGTTGTCTTTCCAAAGCCTATTGTTTTGTTTCCTAACCTTCTGGCCTCACCCTACTTGGATAATAAAATCTACATTTTAAAACAGGGTGGAACTGGGACCAACCCAGGAAGCCCAGCTTCCTCCTCACAGAGGAGGAGGAGGAGGATGGATGGGGTCCCCCCCCCCCCCCGTGAATGGGGGATGGGGAAGCACTGCCTGAGCTCTGCTCTCCTTCCAAGAAGCCCGATGTTATTAGACCATCTCACCACCCCAGACCCCTATCCCTGCTTCCAGGAAGCAAGTGACAAAGTAGCTGTGCCCAGGGGTGGGTCCCCAAGTCCCACCTTCTCTGGGCTGGGCACTCCGCCGTGGAGGAGGAGCTGCAGCAAGGACCCCAGCTGCCCAGGCTGAGGGAGACAGAGGACCGGAGACAGGCAGAGGACATGAAGCGACTTTAATCATCACCCTCAAACAGAGGCAGCAGGAGTGTCTGCACGGGGGCCCTTCCACCCTCTGGGAGTGGCCTGGGGCCAGCCCCTCCGTTCTAGCTGCAGTGTGTTCCCCATCCATGCTCCTTGCATCCAGGAGGGGTGTCCAGGGACTCCCTACTTCCAGGGCCACACCTGCAGGAGCTCGGGTCCGAGGTTCTACATGGCCAGAAGAGCCGGGGTCTCTAAGGGTGTGTGTTCCAGCAGCTGCCTGCACATCTCCATCCACCACTCTCCTCTCACTGGGCTGCACTCGGGGTCAAGGTGGAGTGGTGGCAAGACTCCGTCCTCAGAGCAGCGAGCTCTTCCGCTCTGACAGCAACAGGGACTCCTTCACAGTGACCAGCAGCCCCAGCGGGGGCAAGTACCCCTGGGCTCGGAGCCTTAACAACACCAGGAAGATGGCAGCAACCAGGATTGTGCTCAGCACCACTGTGGGGGACAGACAGACATGCGAGTTGGGGGGAGCTCCTAATATGCAGGGATGAGTGGCCTGCACCCTGCCCCCTCGCAGAACCCTGGCTCCCAGAAGCAGCCACTCCAAGCCCCTAGCATAGAAGAGCCTGCCCATCTTACCAGCAGCTGCAACAACCACGTAAGCACTTGGGATTCCAGACTGGTCCCCAAAAGATGAGGCTGCAGCATTCCTGAGAGAGGTGACATTCTCCAGCGTCACAGGGGTCCCCATGGTTATGGTACTCCCTCCCTGGAGGGTCTTGCTGGTTTCTGCAACAAGCACAGGAATTCTGTACCTAAGGAGCAGGCACCCACCACACGGGGGCATGCACAGGGGCTTCACAGGTGCCCAGGAGCCCTTGGAGTTGGTGAGAACTGCTGTCCCTAATGATGCCGTGCCGCCCCACCGGGTATGCAGACACGAGCAGATGCACATGTCCACACCCCCAGGCTGCTCACACTGGCAGGGATCAGGCATCCTATTCTAACCACCAGTCCTCCCTACCCCCACAGGTACGCACCGCAGCCAAGCTCGTCACTGGAGTCGGGACAGTCTGCGTGGCCGTCGCAGCGCCACGTGTGTGGGATGCAGGTATCTCCCAGCGTGCAACGCAGCTCTCCTGCTGGGCAGCGCCTGCGGCTGCAGTTGTAAAAATTCTTGTCAGGGCCGCCAGGGCAATCACTGATGTTGTCACAGGAGCAGGGTAGGCCAGTGGGTGGTGGGCACTGTCCGTTCTGGGTACACGGCTTGATCCCTGGAGTACAGGGTAGGTCAGGTCCTAAATGCCCACCCAAGAAGGCCCAAGTACTCCGTGCACCCAGTCCCCTGCAAGCCCCACCTTCTACGCAACAGCTGAATCTGTAAGGTCCCGCCTTCTGTCCCTTTTAGCTCCATCTTCCAAGGTCTGGCGACCCTGCAAGCTCCTCCCCCTCGAGACCCCACTAGCTCTACCTCCGTACAAGCCCACCTTAGACCCCGCTTCTTAAGTTCAAGGCCCACAGGCACCCCCACTCTGCTTTCATGCCCCCCATCCCTGGGGACCCACCTTCCCCCACAAGCCCCGCCTCCACATGCCTAGCCCCGCCCCCAATCTTCCACCATCAAGCCCCGCCCCCTGCAAGCCCTGCCCCAGCGAGTGGCCACCCACTGCAGTCCTCCTCGTCGCTGCCATCTTCGCAGTCGCTGTCACCATCGCAGCGCCAGGTGAGGGGCACGCAGAAGCCATCGGTGCGGCACTGGAATTGGGTGGGCGAGCACGAGACTATGCTGAGGCCTATAAGATACGTGCAAGTAAAGCCTCGGTGGCCTGAGTCTGGACCCTCCTCTAAGAACACAGTGGTCACAGGTGTGACCACCATGACATGCCAGATACCACACTGTGGGAACTACATTGGTGGCTGTGCCTTGCTGAGTACCTATTGAGGGTGGGGTTCCGAGCACAGCAGTTCATAGTCTCACCACGAGCCCTACTGGGCAGGTGCTACTTTCTGAGGACACTAAGAAGAGGAGGCTACAGAGCTAGTGGCAGAGTCGGGGTTTGAACCCAGGTCTCACTGATCCCAGTCACTGAAAGGCTCCAAATGGCCAGATGGTCTACCCCAGACACCTCCCAGGTTGTGGCTAAACAGACTGGAGGAGGGGCCATCTCCCAACATGCCCTGGGTCAGGCTCATGGTCAAGGTCAGTAGGGCCCATTCTGTCCCACCTGCTTAACGAAGGGGAAACTGAGGCCCTGGATAGAGAACCTGCTCGGCCACCAAGCCCTATTGAATCACCTCCTAAATTTCTCCTCCATCTGACTACCTTCCCTGTCCTCAATGTGCTGCCTCCTTACCGGACCGCCAGGCCCCACCCCAATCTCCACTGGACACCAGAGACCTCTCAGAGTCACATCATCATGTCACCTACCTGCCCCTGGCTCCCAGGCCCTCCCTCACTCTTCCTCTTCAGCAAGGCCCCTTTGTCCCAGCCCCCTTGCTGCTTCCCTAAGAGGCCTGGCTCGAGTCCACCACAGGGCCTTTGCCAGGGCTCTTCTCTGGCCCCAAATCCCCTTCCCACCCTCCACTCCGCACCTCGTGATTTCCTCCTCAGCCTTCAGATCTCAGCTTTCTTCCTGGGAGGGGTCTCACGCCCTCTTGGAGACCCACAAAGCTCTGCTTTCCCTGTATAACGACTTAAGCTGGTAATGCCTGCCTTCCCATAGACTGGACACTCAGTGGAGGTCAGGGCTGTGACCTCGTGACCCAAGCCCAGGGCAGTGCCTGACTGTAAGTGGACACAAGTCACGCAACTGTCCAAGCTGAGTCGAGATGAAGCTGAGCCTTCCTGGACTCTGAGCAGTTAGGCGGGGGCTGTTTGCTCATCTGGAAGGGCACAGAGGGCCCTGGAACCTGGGCCAGCGGGAGGGAGTCTGAGGCAAAGGGAAAGGGAGTGGTTTTCAGGGCTTCCTCCAAGGTGAAGCAAGGGGAGGGGTGGGGGCGGCAAACTGGCTTCGCTCCACCTCGGACTTTTTGCTATTCCACCTTCACTCACAGGCCCTGAGCCTTCAACCCTCGACTCCCTACATCCAGACCCTCCCCAGGCCTTCAGGCCCAAATGTACCTGGAAGCCACACAGTCCCTGAGTTCTGCGGAGCCTGGAAGAGCTGGGGACAATCCAGAGCCGCCTTCCTTCCTGGCCCACGGGGGTCTGGCAGCCTCCAGGTCTGACTTTCTCCCCAGGCCTAACCACCCACAGCTCTGACCTCTGACCTCCCTTCCGTGGCCAGCTGCAGTGTGTGTCCCTCTATAAAGTGAGCAGCAAAGCAGGACGGACCTTGCTGTGTAGAGCAGTGGATAGGACAGGAGTTGTGGGGAACCACAGACCTCTTCTCCCAGCCTCAGTGTACCCATCTGTAAAAGGTGTAAGCTAGGAGACCCTACCCCCGCATTCTGAGCAAAGGAGACCACTTGTGCGTAAAGAGTTTTGTACCTGGTTAATGTGAATCCTCTTTGAAAGAACCGGGAACACTCAGCCTGAAAAGTCAGGGACTCAGGGGTGAGTGGAGGGACCCGACAGGAGAGAAATGCACGGAGAAGCAGGGCACGTGTGTGAACCTGAGCTCACAGCTTAAGGTCGGGGGCACCTGTGCGCACAGGGAGGCCACTCCAGCCCGCCCAGCTGTCTCTGGAGATTTCAGAGAGGGTGCCCCTGTCCCCTGGCCTTAGGCTATGGCGAACGAGCCCAGGCAGGTACATTTCACTTGTGAACTTGGGGTCACAAGTTAAATTAAGGACCGGGAGTAGCAGGCAGGGACAACCTTTCCTTTTCTAAGGCTTTAGGAGGAAGAAGGAGACATTGGGAGAATGGAGACGGTCGCCGAAGAAACAGCCACAAGGCCTCGGGCTGAGGGTCTGGAAGGCACAGCTGCTGCGGGAGGCGGCGGGGGACCGGCCCCGCGCGGTTAGAGGTCGGTCAACCTGAGGTGCTGCGAGCCTTCCCGACACGCTGGCCTGAAGGGCGCCTTGGAGGTGATGACGGGACACGGCAGAGCAGGTGTGGGGGTGCGCACAGGGCCAGGACAAGGCAGGCAAAAGCACGCGGGGGTGCCCCGGCGGAGAGCCCCCCATGCGGGGTCCCCAGCACCTGAGCTCGGCTGCACGCACACGGAGGAGTCCACGTGCTGGGGGTGTGTCCGGGACGGACGGACGTGCGGCGCAGCCAATAACGAGGCGCTGCCGACACGCGAGGGCGGGACAGGGGCGCCGGAGGGACGGGGGAGCGCGCTGCAGAGGCGCGCGCTGCGGGGGTTCACTCACCCGGGGCCTGGGCCGAGGTCTGGCTCGGGACCGGGGTCTGGCTCGGGACCGGGGTCGGGGCGACCTCTAGGCTTAGTCCGAGGCCAAACAGCAGCCGCAGTGCTAGGCCCAGGGCCGCTGCCTGCCGCTCTCCGCTCAGCGCCATCGAACCGCTGCCCCAGCCACCCCCGCCACGGCGTCCGCCGCGCCTGGGCCCGGCTCGCTCTTATTCCTGCGCACGCGCACGCGCAGTTTGAGGGGTGGAACCCGCGCCCCTCGGTCCTGCAGCGACGGCCGCTATGTGTACCGTAAATGTCCGAATAGGAGGGGAAGAAGAATTTTAGGCCTTTCCCCACTTTTCCCAGTGACAAGGTCTATCGAAAAGTACGGAGCCGACTTGAAGCTAGAAACTTCTGGGGATGTAAACGAACTGGTGGGCGTCTATTTGCACTATTTCACGTCCCACATGCATACTGCCACAAAGTAGCTGCCTAAGAATCCTGTTCAATACGGCAGCCACTCCCCGCAGGCATTCCCCACCTCTTTCCCCGTCTGCGGCTTTTGTGCCCCCGGCATATTATATATTTTTACTTATTTTGGCATAAGGTGGAATGCCAGCTCCGGAACAGGGATTTTGCGTTGCTCATCGCCGTATCTCCAGGGACTGAGGCATAGTGCCTGACTCACGTGGGCTTTACCGTTTGGTGAACCGTGAATGAATGGAATGTCCAGTTCCTGGCGTCCTGGATCCTCTGTCCCTCCCTCCTGGATCTCATCACCCGCTCTCACTGCCTCATTTAGTTTCTCCCAGACCCCAGGGAGGTGAGTATTGTTCTGATATTCTTCAGGAAAAATGTATTCGAAGGCAGCCCTTGGCGCCTACCACAGGCTTTCTATCCGATCGCGGTGTTTTCTTCTTGAAAATAAATATTTCATCTACAGTCCTGCGTTTAGGAGAAGCGACAGGTCCGACTGCCCGCAGGACCCCAGACGAGTCACTGTCCCTCAGCGCTGAGACAGCTGTGCAAGTATTTGCCACCCACCCCGCCAAGTTTCCCGTCCAGATTTTCATAGAAAGGGTTTACTGCTTGCAAATATTAGAGGTTATAGCTCTTTGGGGAGTTTTTTGTGTGTATGTCATAATAAATCTGGCCGATTCCCAGAGAAAGTGGGTAAGAGGCAATGGAGCGCAGCTGCAGAGGCAGACGGAGAGCGAGGCCAATACACCTACTCCCGGAGGAGGGGAGGGGAGCATCCCGCCTCTGTGGCTCAGGATCTTGGGGAAAAGGAGACTTCCGGGGTGGAGACAGAAGCAGAAGAAGCCCTGGATTCACGGAGCTGGATCTACTGGAGTGAGCAGGACTGAAGCCATGTCGGGACCTAAAAACGCCTGGGGTCTAAAAGATTTTAAGAGGACACAGTTTTTTTTTCTTGGCATGCACTCTGTTCCCTCTTTTCCCATCGTTATTTGATATTTTGAACCTTGGTTATGGAGCAAGATGACATTACGTACATGAATGTAAAGTTCTTTTCCAGCCACCCTGGAGCTGCAAACTTGCAGACTGGCGCATACTATCCAGACCCTGGAGAACCAAGGGAGACATCAATAAAGCTATGCTGAGTCCACCCCTCCAAGGACGGAAGCAGCAGACAGAGCCTTGGCAAGACCTTGCACAGACTCCCCACAGCTCACATCTCCCTCTCTCCTGCTTTTCATTTCCCATGTACCATTCCCTTAGTCCCCTCTTTAAAAACCTCCTCAGTAAATCTGAGTCTTGGAGATGGCTTTAGTCTGGCCATTTCTCCTCGGGTTTACCTCTCCTCAGGTCACTGGTATTCCTGAATAAAAGCTGACTTTCATTTTCACCAACATTTGACTTTTGAGTGGTTTGCTGTTGAAAGGGGACAGGCAGCCAGACCTACACTCTGTAACAGGCCAAGCTAAGCCAGGAGTTGAGTGTCCTGGGTGGCCTAGCCCCCCCACCCACTTTTGTGGGAGCGAGGCCATGCCCACCTCTGGGTGCCAGCTGCTTGTGGTAGGCAAGCTCCGTCGCTGGGATTTTGGGGATTTTCCCTGATCAACAGTGGTATAACCACAGATTCCCTGCCTTTTGGTTGGTAAAGCAAAGCAGGTTAGTGAGTGCTTTGAAGAGCTCCGAGCTGGTAAGTCCCTCCAGGAGTCCTCTTTCTACACCATTTGTTTGTTAAAGGTACTATTTGGGTGTGACAAGTGAATGACTCAAGGACATATATAAAAGCCAGCATTTTGTCTGGGAGAACTCAGCTGTTGGTGTTTGAGTAACTACGTTTGTGCATTTTGGCCATTGAATGACCAAAGAGAAAAAAAAAAACTTTTTTCCCTGAGTTTCTCTAGGCAAGCTTGAGAAGCAGAAAAGTTATAATTGGCTAAATCTCTGGACAGAATTTGTCTATTTATACACACAGTTCTGCAAGTGTTAAAAACTCATGGCCCGGCCCGGTGGCTCAGGAGAGTGCGGTGCTGATAACACTAAGGCCACAGGTTCGGATCCCATATAGGCGTTAGCTCACTCGGGAGAGCGTGGTGCTGACAACAACAAGTCAAGGGTTAAGATCCCCTTACCGGTCATCTTAAAAAAACAAAACAAAACAAAAAAAAACTTATAGTAACTTGGTAAAATATACTTTATGAGCAAAGATGGAAGTGTTCGCTTTTTTTCCGTTTGATTCCTCTAAAATTTGAAAATTTAGTAGCTTTATGATTTTTATGGCAATATGGTTATTTGCATAAGCTCAATGAGAATTTGCTCTCTTTATAACAGGATACAATTGGAAAGATAGGTTGTAAAACAGCACGTCTCTTCTAAGTTCCTGACCCCACTTCATGTTGCCCTAATTTGACCTAACTGCATTCCATCTTCCCCCCTGACATGGGACATCAGTACCTGGGAAAAAACTGTCCCACAGTCTGCCTAGGAATGAGACTTTCCAGCACTGAGGGATCAATACAAAGAAAAGTAAGAGCTTTTCAATCAGGAAATTGATCATCAATGCTTTCATGAGGAGTATTTTGATCAAAAAGGGGGAAACGATGTCTTGTCTCCACAGGCAGTTAACTAAAAGTATTCACAGCTTTGAAAGGGGTGGCTCATGACTTGGGTGAGACATCCTGTTCCCAAATAAAGAATTCATGTAAGTTCTTAAAATTGTTGATATAGCATTTAATGTATAGCTTGCTAACTCTGAGTAAGCCACCTGTTGTCAGTCAACTGTTAAGACAATAAACAAAAGCCCTTGCTTCCTCCAGCACTCCAGCAGGGTACCAAAAGCTATGTCCTCCATCCTGTCAAATAGTTCCATTCCAGATTAACCCTTCCTATGCTCTGTCTCAGCTCAAAGCAGTAAGATGAGTCATCTCTCCTGTTCCATACAAATGGAAGGAACTATTGACAGTGGGGAAGATGTTGAAATGAACAGGACTGAAGCCATGTTGGGACCTAAAACCACTGCCTGGGCTCTAAAAGATTTAGGACACAGTTTTTTTCTTAGCATGCATTTCTCCCAGTCCCCTCTTTTCTCATGGTTATTTGATATTTTGAACCTTGGTTATGGGGCAAGATGACATTTACATAAATGTAAAGTTGTTTTCCAGCCACCCTGGAGCTGCAAATATGCAGACTGGGATGTACTATCCAGACCTTGGGGAGCCAAGGAAAGACATCAGTAAAGCTGTGCTGAGTCCTCCCCTCCTGCAGGACCCTGAGACAACATCAAGGACAGGAGCAGAGACCAGATGGAGCCATGGCAAGACCTTGCACCTGGCTCCTTGCACGGAGATCCCAAAGCTCCCAAAGCTCCCCTTCCCTCCCCCCTGCTTTTCATTTCCCACGTTCCATTCCCTCGGCCTCCTCTTTTAAAACCCTT
>NW_007729196.1:65498-71868 GCF_000696425.1 Galeopterus variegatus
CAAGGACAGGAGCAGAGACCAGATGGAGCCATGGCAAGACCTTGCACCTGGCTCCTTGCACAGAGATCCCAAAGCTCCCCTCCCCTCCCCCCTGCTTTTCATTTCCCACGTTCCATTCCCTCGGCCTCCTCTTTTAAAACCCTTAAGTAAATCTGAGTCTCTGAAATCAGTAAATCTGAGTCTTGGAGATGGCTTTAGGTTGGCCATTCTCCCTCAGGTTTACCGGAGAGATGGTTTAGCCTGACATCTCCCCTCGGGTCACTGGTGTTCTCGAATAAAAGCTGACTTCCATTTGCACCAACATTTGACTTTTGAGTGGTTTGCCTTTAAAAGGTCACAGGCAGCCAGACCTGTGCCCAGTAACAAATCATGTAGTGGCTGAGTGCAGCTGCCTGAGTTCAGGGCCAGCTCTAAGTGAGCCTGAGCGAGTTATTGGTCTCTCCAAGATGACTCCACAGAATTGCTCCAGAAATGAAGTGAAATCATGGACAGAAAGCGTTCAGTACAGTACCTGGCCCACAGAAAGAGCTCAAGAGGTGTCAGGCCTCTTTCCCACTTCACTCCCACCCCAAACTCAAGTCTGAGTCATAGAACTTACTCAGAGGCTTTCAATGGCACACCTTGCCTGGGGTCCCTGGAAGCCCTCGGGGGTTGTCCTCGTTCTGCCCAGCTTTCCTCTCCCTTGTGAACTTCTTCCTTTTCCCCCAACCAGAACCCCACCTCCTCCGGGAAGCCTTCAGCTTGTAGTTTGTTTGTTTGTTTTTTTTTAAAGATGACCGGTAAGGAGATCTTAACACTGGCGTGGTGTTGTCAGCACCACACTCACCCAAGTGACCTAACCGGCCACCCGTACATGGGATCCGAACCCATGGCCTTGGTGTTATCAGCACCACACTCTCCCGAGTGAGCCACTGGCCGGCCCAGCCTGTAGCATTTTTAACACCCACTCTGGGGCCCTTATACCTGCTGCCTGGGACTGTGGCCTTTGCCTAACTTGCTCTAAGCTTCCAGAGGGCAGGGCAGTCTCAACGCAGTATTGGTACATGGCTGATCTTCACCTTCTGAAAGGTGTTTACAGGGTTTGTCCACAGGGCAGCCAGGACATCCCCACACATAAGGTCACTGCATGGCTCCTGCAGCCAGACTTGGACCACTTCCTTCATGGCTCTCTCCCCCACTCACTCCTCCACAGGCACCAGCCACCTGCCTTCCTTCCTGGGCTAACTCCACCTCCCTCCTGCACCCTCCTCTCCATCAGGCCCTAGCATCATGGTTTCTGGCTCAGAGAGGCCTTTCCTGGCCTGCTCTAGGTAAGCCTTCCCTGTGAGCCACCCTCGCTGTCCTCTGTCATCCCCGTTGAGATGCAAGGTGGCCAAGATTAAGCAGGGCCTCAGTGTTGGAAGGTGATGGTGAAGTCCACATGAGCAATTACAGGGGAAGCTCTCAAGTGAGCAATCTGTGGTCGGCCTTCTGTGCACACCCACCTCCCACCGGGCCTTTATGGACAATGCTCCCAAATACCCAGAGGTCCTGAAACCCAACCTCCCAGGAGGGGTCATCCGTTCCCACCTCTCTTGGGTAGAGCCAGGCCCTCAGGGGATTGATGGTGCTGGCCTTGCTCTATGTTCAGGGCCCCTGCACCCCGTCACCTGATTCTGCACTCAGTAACCCAGGAGCTCAGGACCCACCATCCCTCTCCCACCCCTGGAGCACTGACAGAGTTAGAAGACTAAGCATGAACTTCACCCCAAAATCCAAGTAAGCGGGGTGCTGCTTAAATAGTAAAAACAGAAGTGATACTGAAGCTACATGTATTTGTCATAAATTACAAGACATTCTTTTCAGACAGAATCCAAGCAGTCAGATAGGCCTGAGGGCACGGCCAGGTGTCCTAGGGGCACTGTGTCACAGGTAAGGCTGGTCCTTGGACAGCTCCCACCTCTTCATGGGAGGACCTGGTGTCACTGCCTTCTTCTCAGTGGCCGCCACAGCTGAGCTAGAGGACAAAAACAGACTGCAGTTAGGACCAGGTTTCCAGAGAACAGCATGGATAGATCTGCACCCATTACCAACATGACCGCTGAGCATTTCTGGATCTGGAGGGCAGAGTGCAGGGTGTTTCAGAATGCCCAAATCCCTCCAGTGGGGTCTCCCAGGGGGTCAGCCGACTCTTGCTGGAAATCAGCAAGCCTACTTGCTGCCCCCAACCCTGAGTGAACCCCTGGTCGGCCTACCCCGGCTGCTGGGCTCCTGCTCCAGCACCCCTTCTCACTTTTGGCCTCCAGGGTAGACAACTCTCCCCCACAATTCCTGCTGCCTCAAAATAGGATACTGCTAAAAGGCCCTAGAAATCAAGCGACATCTATCCACTGCTCTTCTTTCCTCAGGTCTTGACCACCTACTAAGTGGCAGTAGGTGGCATGTGCTAGTGACACAAGACCCCACTCAGGAAGCCCTTGGGCTGGTGGGGCTGAGTCAATACACAACTGACTATATCCACTGATTGGCCCAGAGGTGGCCAAGGGGGAGCCCCAAGGAGACACTGTGCCAGCAATCCAGGGCAAGCACCCTCCTCTCCACCCCTAACCTGAGCCTGAGGCCTAGAGCTGGAGGGGCTTGGACACACTTTAAGCAGGAAACGAAAGGAACAAGAAGGTGGGACTAAGGACGAGGCCACCAGGGGCAGGGAGTCCAGAGAGTCTACAAAGGGTGGAAGAGGAAGAAAGCAGCCTCCCGTCCCTGGGGGGAGGGCAGCTTGCCACACTGGTGCTGGACTCCAGTGAATCAGAAGGTGACAAGGACCACTCCACCAACCTTTCAGTGCATCCTACTACATAGCAGGCCCTGCCTGGCCTCATCACCTCACAGATCTCATCACACTGCAAGCCTACTGTCCCCATTTGACAAATGAAGAAACTGAGGCTTGAGAAGGCTGACGGATTTCCCCAAGACTACAGAGTGAGTCAACTGAAGAGGCCAGACACCACTGGGGGTCCCAGCAAATCTCTCTGAAATTCTGCCTCTGCCACCCACTCACTGTGTGACCCAGGCCAGTCACTTGGCCTCTCTGAGCTTCAATTTCCTTTTCTGCAACAGGGGCCATCACCGTCTGTTGCTCACAACAAATACTTGAAAATGTGAAAGTGGCTTTGGAACTGGATATAGGGGCTGGCCCCGTGGCTCACTCGGGAGAGTGTGGTGCTGGTAGTGCCAAGGCCGCGGGTTCAGATCCTATATGGGGATGGCCGGTATACTTACTGGCTGAGCGTGGTGCAGACGACACTGTGCCAGGGGTTGCTATCCCCTTACCATTAAAAAATAAATAAATAAATAAAAGGAACTGGGTATAGGGCAGAGGATGGAGGAATTTGGAGGAATGGGCTAGGAAAAGCCTAGATGCTGGTGAGAAGAGTTTGAAACATCTCAGAGACTGGTTAAATGGTGGTGACCAGAACCCTATTAGAAATATGGACAGGAAAGGCCATACTGAGGATGACTCAGATAGAAATAAGGAGTTTATTGGAAACTGGGGCAAAGATCACCCTTGCTATGAACTTGCAAGGAACTTAGCTACATTCTGTCCATGCCACAAAGTTTTTGGAATGTGGAACTTAAAGGTCCTCACCCTGGGTATTTGGCAGAAGAAATATCTAAGCAGCAAAGCATTCAGGAAGCTGCATGGCTACTTGCAACAGCCTATATTGAGTTATGGTGACAAAGACATGAGGTAAAGCTAAAATTTATAATTAACAAGGAAGTAAAGAATGAAAAATTGAAAAACTGTCAGCCTGGCCACATAAAGAGTGAGATGTTTTCGAGAGGAAATCAAGGGTGTAGCCCAGCGACCCTTTGCTAAGGAGATGAGTACAGAAGAAAGGGATTATCAAGAGAAGGGAAAAAAGACCTTGAAGCATTTCAGAGGCTGTCCTTTCCAGCACAGGCCCAGAGGCCTAGGGAGACAGAAGGGTCTTGGGGAACAGGCCCAAGGTGCTCTTGACAGGCTCACTGCCCAGGGTCACCTCAGGAAGCTGTTCCCCACACCAGCACCCCAGCTGCTTTGGCTGTTCCAACTGTGTCCAAATTTGCTCCAGGTGTGGCTGGACCCACAGCTTTGGAAGATACAAGCTAGAAGCCTTGGTGGTGTCCATGTGGTGTTAAGTTTTCCGGCTTACAGAACGCCAGGGCTATGGAGGCTTGAGAGCCTCCACCCCAATTTCAAAGGATGTATGGAAAAGCCTGGAGGCCCAGGAAGAGATGTCACAGGGGAATTCACCACTGTCTTCTCTAGAGCAATGCTGAGAGGAAATATGGGGTTGGAGCTGCAGCAGAGAAACCCCAGGAGATGGAGACGGCGTGGACTCTGTGCCAGACCCCTTCCCTTCCTAAGAGCTTATAAATATCGATTATGAGGATTAATCCTCACAACAGCTCTCTGAGATAGATACTATCATTGTCACCATTTCATTAAGAGAAGGGATCCAAGGCCAGGGACCAAGTTGGGTTTGTTTCTTTTCTTTTATTGGTGGCTGGCTGGCATGGGGAACCAAACCCTTGACCATGGGGTTACAAGACTGCACTCTACCCAACTGAGCAAACCGGCCAGCCTAAATCAGGTTTTGAGAGGCCCGAGATTTATACAATTCTCTAGGAAGAATACAAAATTACAAATACGGTAATGTCCAGGCTTTTCCCAGGGCCCCTGAAGGGACCCCGGAACCCCATCTGCTCTGTAGGATACCCACCCCTGGCTGAGGCACTTTGCCCTACCCTGAACTGGGTTGGATTAAATGAGCTCTTGGCAAAAAGCCCCTGGGCAGCAGTTACTGCTCCAGAAATGGATCTGGAGAAGCACCCTTTCCACAAACAGGTGAGAAAGAGTAAATTGCAGGAGTGGGGGTCATGGGGGCTCTGGGTAAGGGACCCTGGAGATCCTCACCTCTCTGCTGACTTGCCTGCCACCAGCGCCTTCTGTGAGGACATGACAATCAAGGGGGGCACAACTTCCCGGCGGCCATCACGAGTGCAATAGTAATTGTTGGAGAGCTTGTGGCTGGGGCCCATAGGGAGCTTGGGAGGAGGCTGAGTTCTGAGGAGAAAGAACATTGGCACTGAAGCAAACCAACAGTTCTTACTGCCTTGCCATGGGTCTGCCCCTGTCACAAGTCTCAGGGCCCTTAGCTCCTGGTATGGGCTGCAGGCCAGGGGTGTCCCTTGGTCCACTGTCATGGACATATACCTATGGAGGTGTCTGGCATCCAGAAGCAGGTAGCAGCCCCTGCTCTGGATGTGAAGGTGCTGGAAGGCCAGGCCAGGGTCTGCCCCACCCACCTGCCCCAAATGTGGCAGGTATGGAAGACTCTTTGTGAGGCTCCCAGGGAAGGGGGAGGCCTAGACATTTTCCTCCCACCCACCCAAGGCTGAGCTTGGCAGCTGGTCTCACTTCCATCTGCAGGTGCTCAGGAAATGAAGAGGCCAGAGAAGCTCTGACCACTGCCTGTCTAGGAGTCATAGAACATAAACACTTGGGTAGCAGCCCCTTCTTTAGCCTGCTTTGAGTGGCTTTTCCCCCAGAAAACAGGCTGTCAAAACTCCTGGATTTCCTGTTATCTCAGGAACTCTTTGTAAAACGCTGCTGGTATCAAAGCTTTTCACTGAAAGAACCCTTTGCCCTTGAAGCCTGCCTGGTCTCTGCATTTCCTGCCATCATGTGGTTGGACATCAAGACTCTGTGCAGCCAGAGGGAGAATGAACAAACCTCTGTCCTGGTTTGGGCTAAACCTTTAATATACAAAGAAGCCTGAAGCCTTAAAAGGAAATGCTAAGCACAAAACAAAAGAGGAGCTTCCCAAAGAGGGAGGGCGGCTGGCCAATATGTGGATCTGAACTCTTGACCCTGGTGTTACCAGCACCACCTCTAACCTAGTGAGATAACAGGCCAGCCCTAAATTAGCCATATTTTAAAATAATTTTTTGTCTGGTAATTGTTTTGCCAGGATTTAGGTTTTTCTTAAAACATGATAGTCATCGTATTTAAAAAATGAGAAACAGAGGACTGGCTGGTCAAGGGTTCAAACCCCGTACTGGCCAGTCACCAAAACAAAAGGAAAAAAAAACAAGAGAAATACAGATACAAATAAAGTAAATATTTTAAATATTAAAAGCAACATATTATGGGAAAGTTAGAACTTGCTTAAAGAACGCAGACATGACCCTCTATATGCCCGGCCATAGCTTTCTGCCCCTCGGCACAGAAAAGGTGAAAAGAACCACAGCCCAATAGGAAGGCCCAAATGAAACGCTAGAGGGCACCGTTATCCCAAAGAAGTTTAAAATTTTACAAAACCATTTCCTCAACCGGCCCTCCAGCTAC
>NW_007729196.1:72244-73595 GCF_000696425.1 Galeopterus variegatus
GACAACACCAAGTCAAGGGTTAAGATCCCCTTACCGGTCATCTTTTAAAGAAAAAAATAAATAAATAAAAAAAATAATTTTTTGTCTGGTAATTGTTTTGCCAGGATTTAGGTTTTTCTTAAAACATGATAGTCATCGTATTTAAAAAATGAGAAATAGAGGACTGGCTGGTCAAGGGTTCAAACCCCGTACTGGCCAGTCACCAAAACAAAAGGAAAAAAAAAACAAGAGAAATACAGATACAAATAAAGTAAATATTTTAAATATTAAAAGCAACATATTATGGGAAAGTTAGAACTTGCTTAAAGAACGCAGACATGACCCTCTATATGCCTGGCCATAGCTTTCTGCCCCTCGGCACAGAAAAGGTGAAAAGAACCACAGCCCAATAGGAAGGCCCAAATGAAACGCTAGAGGGCACCGTTATCCCAAAGAAGTTTAAAATTTTACAAAACCATTTCCTCAACCGGCCCTCCAGCTACCCTGATAAAAAAAGCAATTCAATAATTTTGATGTTTGGAATTAGTCATAACATGTAGGCATTCACATAAATTTAGTAATTTAAATGCTCTTTTTCTTCCTTTCAGTGCCTTACCTCTGTCCACCCTTAATCATATACCACTATCCCCTTCCCTCGACGTGTTCCAACCACACTGGCCTCCTTCCTATTTCAGGCTTTATCCAGCCTCACAGCCTTGGCGCTTACCGCTCCCTCTACCCATAATGCTTTTTCAATAATTATCCTTCATCTGGCTCCTTCCCATCATTCAGGTGACTCAAATGTTAATCCTTGAAAAAAGACTTTTCCCAACAACCTGACCTCAGGTAGACACCCTCCAGGTCACACTCAAACATTTCGTTTTGTCTTCAAAGTATTCCAAACAATGTTACCTGCTGTGTTTATTTCCCTACTATGTCTCTCCCTAGATGTGAGTTCCATGAAAGGAATGTAGATAAGAACTTTTCTTGTTCACGCTGGTGTCCCCCAGGCTGAGGATATGACAAGGGCTTGCAAAAATATCAACTAATTTTTAGACATAAATGAGTTTGAGGGCCGGCCCGTGGCTCACTCGGGAGAGTGCGGTGCTGATAACAACAAAGCCCCGGGTTCGGATCCCATATAGGGACGGCCGGTTCGTTCACTGGCTGAGCGTGGTGCTGACAACACCAAGTCAAGGGTTAAGATCCCCTTACCGGTCATCTTTTAAAAAAATAATAAATAAATAAGTAATTTTTTAAAAAAAGAGTTTGAAATCACGACACTTTTGAGTTCGAACTTCCTAGCTTCTCAGTGATTCACCCAAATGATTCGGCCTCTCTGGGCCTCTCATTTTTTCACCTGGAGCTTGGG
>NW_007729196.1:73626-78894 GCF_000696425.1 Galeopterus variegatus
AGAAGGACAGAGCCAGAGGCTGGGCAGCGAGCGGGGCCTGCTCACCGCTTGGAGATCTCCTGGTAGCGCAGCTGCAGCTTCGTCTGCAGGTCTCGCTGTGGGAGGAGGAGACAGGAGGTCAGCCTGAGGAGGTCAGCCTGGGGGACACCCCAGGAGAGGTGAAGGCGAGGGAACAGGAGTGGCCCAGGCATGAACAAATGAAGGAAAGGCAGGGGATGGGCAGTTTGGGACAGGGATGTGGACCCTGCAAGTGAAGAGGAAAGGTGGGATCCGGGGCCACAAGGTCCATGGATAAGAAGGTCGGGGGCGAGGAGGTCCGTGGCCTGAGCGGGTCCCCGGCCAAGAGAGCCAAGGGCTGGGGGTGAGGCAGGTGTCGGGGTTACGAGTTGGGCGGTCCAGGGTAAATCCTGGGCCGAGCGAGATCCAGGCTTCGGAGGGAGGTGAGGAGAGGGAAGGGGTGCGGGGCACACGGAGCCCACAGCCCCCCAGCGCGGCCCTGCCCGCCCCCGCGCACCCCGGCTGCCCAGTTCCGCAGCCGCTGGATGAATCGGGTAGCGGACGCCATCTTCCGTCCGCACTGAAGGGCGCCGCTGACGTCTCTACCGCGCGGACTGCTGGGAAAGGTGACGTAGTCTCGCGAGAGCGGGCGGGGCTAGAGATTCATATAAAAGTTCTCCCCGAGACACGTGACTCCTCTCCACTTGACCGCCGCCGCGCCGCCATCATGGATACCAGCCGTGTGCAGCCCATCAAGCTGGCCAGGGTGATGTGGGGGCCCGAATTTGGGGGCCAGGGAAAGGAGGGAGCGAGCAGAGGAGCCGGGTGAGTCAGGTCTGAGCGAAGCTTCTTTCCACCAGGTCACCAAGGTGCTGGGCAGGACCGGCTCGCAGGGACAGTGCACGCAGGTGAGCGCGTGGGGGCGCCCGGGCGACCCCCGGGGTCTGATCCCTGACCATGACCCCTTCCGTGCCCCAGCTCCTGCCAGCTGGAACCTGAGAACCGACGTTCCCTTTATCCCAGGGCTTCCGGATTGTCTGAGCTCTCACCAAGGCCCTGCTGACCGGCTCCGAGCTTCGTCCACCCCGTTCCCGTGGCTCGTGGGTTCCTCTCTTAGTATCTCTTGAAGAACCCAAGTCTGCTTTCCATTCCTCAGTGCTTATCGGGGGCCCCCTCTTGACTCTTTCCCGTCCTCTCGGTGGGCCCGTAGGTGCGCGTGGAATTTATGGACGACACGAGCCGCTCCATCATTCGCAACGTGAAAGGCCCGGTGCGCGAGGGCGACGTGCTCACCCTGTTGGAGTCAGAGCGAGAGGCTCGGAGGCTGCGCTGAACTTGGCTGCTGGTGGGTGCAGGGGGAAGGCCCCTGGTAGACTTGGCTGGTGGTAGGGAATAGCGAGTTTGCCAGTTTTGCTGGGGAGCCTGTCAGCATCTAATGCTTGGATCTGTTTACAGGGTCCTGGAAGTCGGGTCGACCACTTGGCTCATGGGGACGACCTGCCATTGTTAAATAAAGCGTTTGTATTGTATGTAAACTCCAGTTCTTGACTGGGTTGTCTGACTAGGTTTCACAGGGCTTATAAAACTTTTGAGGCTTCTTTTGGGCCTTGGCTGTGTGGCTCCCTCTGCATTCTGCAAACCTTGGGGGGCGGGGGGTGTCTTCCCCAACAAGGAGTTTCCGTGTTGAGGAGGGGGAATCATGCTCTATGTGCTTGCCCTCCCTCAGACAAAACACAAGCGTAGTAGCAATGTTTTATTAGGAAAGAAGTTCTGGGGAGTGGGTATTCCAGGGGCTACATCACTCCTCAGTCTCCACCTCACCCCTCCCCGACACTGAGCCATCCCAGCTGAAAGAGCCATTCTCTTGGGCCAGAGCTAGCGTCTGAACAGAGAACGCTGGTCCCTGCTGTGCCCCAGAGGCCTCTGTAGTGGAGAGAAAGATGTCTCATCCAGGTCCAGTGAGCCTGGCAGCTCACTGAGGCTGGAGGTCCCCTCCATTGTCACTGCATCCTCCTTCACCAGGCGTGGTTGTGGGGGAGCCGGGGGGTGACTGGCTCTAGAGAGGGGGGAAGGGAAGGAGTCCTACTGTAGTCTCCTGTAGGCAGGAGGCTAGGGAGTTTCAGTCACCCCACTCCAACCCCAGCCACATACACTCATCTCTTTTTGACTTGAAAGAGGCACATGAACACTGCCAATAGTGGGGTGAGCACAGGGTGGGTATGTTGATTGAATGAGCTTCGTTACGAAACTGGCACTTGCCCTCTGAGTGTAAGCCACTCCCCTGGGGGCAAACCCTGTGAGTTCTGCTCCCAGGCCTGCCCTCCTCTGCCGCAGTCACTTTCAGTGTCCTATCCTGAAGCTCTGAGTTATGGAAGTCTGCGTCCTCTTTCCCCGTGCTGCCTAATGCAAATTTCTTTTGATATGAATTTCTCTGGGGGCAGGTAACAGGAGTCCAGGGACACCCTGGAAAGGTCTAAGCTAGATCTTCTAAGCTCAGCCCTGTGACTTGAGCCAGGTTGCTTTTCGTCTTGAGGTCCCAGTCTCTTGGCTGCAGGTACTTGGCAGCCACAGGTTCCCCACCCCTGGTGCTACCCCTTGGGGAGCATGAAGGGAGGCCTGGGGCATATTTAGTATCCTCCCCAAACTGGATTTGCTGCTGGGAGGCTTTGTTTCTTGTGGCTGCACTTACCTGAGGACCAGGCTGGCCTGAGCTCAGGTGGGCATGCAGCAGAGCAGCCACCTCATCCTGCTCAGCTTCCAGGGCGATGGCCAGAGCACTGGTGCCCTCCTGAGGAATGTTGGGGATGGTCAGGTCCCCAAGCCAAGACACCAGCATCCCTCATGCCAGCCCCGTGGTGGTGGCACCTCACATTGTCCAGAATGGCGGGGTCGCAGCACGGCTGGGCCAGTAGCAACCGAACAGTGTCTAGGCGCCCATACTCGCTGGCACACATGAGCGCTGTGGCCCCATCTGCATCCTGCGCATTCACATTGGCCCCACACGCCAGCAGGGCTGCCACCATGTCCTGGCGGCCATGGCTGATGGCCAGCATGAGGGCTGTCTGCCCTGTCTGGGGGAGTGGGTTGGGGGGGGACAAGTCTGGGTGGGCTCTGGGGGAAGGGAGGTCAGAGCCTGGAGGTGACTCCCAAAGTGGAAGTGACCCCTTGGATTCAGCCAGAGTGGGGGTGTCCACGCACCTGGCTGGCCTTGGCATTGACATCACCCATGTGGAAGAGTCTCTGGATCACAGCCGAGTCCTCCTCCCGCCCCATGGAGGTGAGTGCAGCCAGCATGAGAGCGGAGTAGCCTGCTCGATTCTGGCGGTTGACCTCACAGACCCCTGGGAGAGAGGAAGGGGCTGTTTGGTCAGTTGAGGCCAACATCACCAGCTCAGTTTTCTCCACTCACTTCCCTTAAAGCCTTTCCCAGCAATAGCCGCCTGGCTCCTCCCTCTCACTAGGGTTTTGCTCAAATCACCTCCTCAGCCAAACCTTCCGTGACCTCCCTTATGTCAGACCGGTCCAGGACTTGGTTTGGTTCACTGCTGCATCCTTCAGGGCTTACGAAAAACCTGGTATTTAGTATAGTTGCTCAATAAACATCTGTCGACTGAATGAATGGATGTCTATTCTCACGCCTACCACCCACCTGGCCACCATCGTTGCTCCTCCAGAGAAGGGTGCCAGTCTCTACCCTGGTCTCTGAATCCACTCGTTTCCATGCAGCAGCCAGAAGCAGCAATTCAAACATTAGACCCAGTCACTTGCCTACTTAAAACCCTCCCGTGTCTTTCCCATTGCTCCTGGAATACAGGCCGTTATCCACCATGGCCTATGAGGCTCTGTGTTAACTAGCTTCTGTTCTTTCCTAGAATCTTCCCCACAGCCTGAGTTATAGGTTGGATTATGTCCACTAAAAAGATGTTAAACTCCTAAACCCCCTTACCATCCTGGTCCTCTTACATAGCACCTATCTCTATTTGGACCGCATTTACTGGAGTGGCTGTTTTAATGTCTGTCTCCCCTACCATTCTGGAAGCCCCCACAAGGACAGGGATGGTTTGGGTAGATGAGTGGGTAGGAAGAGCATACGGTGAAGAGGCTGGGAAAAGGAGCTGGATCAGCGTCATGGAATGGATACCACAGTGAGGGAGGGAATCTGAGATGATGGACAAGGGGGGAGGCGGTCCCTCGTGTGGTGTGCTGTGTGTGCATTCATTCCTTCCAGAAGCTTCTATGACACCAGTGGAAGATATCAAGTGCAGAGAGGAGCCCTCAAAGAAGCAGAGTGGGGTCTCTGCATGCTAGCCAGGGATCCACCTGTCTTCCCCCTTCCTCTCCTCTCCCCTCCCCTCCCAGCTACCCTGTGGCCTTGCTTAGCTAAAAGGTCATCCTGTTTCTTGATTTCCTCCCCTAATTGTATTTTGTCATGGCCCTTATCCCAGTTTGAAATCATTTCATGTTTTTACTTCTCCCAGCTACCCTGTGGCCTTGCTTAGCTAAAAGGTCATCCTGTTTCTTGATTTCTTCCCCTAATTGTATTTTGTCATGGCCCTTATCCCAGTTTGAAATCATTTCATGTTTTTACTTGATACACAACCACACTCACAGCCACGAAAATTCACATTCATGAAAGTTCTGTGGAAGCAAAGTCATTCATTCAACACACACTTGAGGATTTATGATGTGCCATTGGATTTGCCACGCAAACAGTAAGGAGAGGAGGGCATGGGTAGGAGTTCACGACAGGCGAAAGGCAGATGAGCAGGGGGCCAAGGAGACAAGGGGTGGTGGGGGCAGTGAGATGGGGTGAGAGCAATGGGTAACTGTCCTAAGGTCCCAGAATTGTTGGACTTGGGGAACAGAAGCCAGTGAGTTGAGAAATTGGGAGGGAAAAGTCAGGAGAAGAGGTGCTAGAAAATGAGATTATGCAGAGGGCACAGTTATTGGTGACATCGAGGTCTGGGGGTGACCTTAGTGTAAAGCTGATGTGGGACAGAGGCCAAGGACAAGGAAGGGGAGAAAGCCAAGGAACTGAGAAGCCAGGAGGTTGGAAGGATCGCCCAGAAGGATATTAAAATTGACAGTTTAGAGAAAAAATTGACAAGTTGGGCTGGCCAGTTACTCAGAGTGCGGTTTTACAACACCAAGGTCAAGGGTTCAGATCCCCTTACTGGCCAGTCACTAAAATTAAAAAAAGAAAGAATTGAGGCCGGCCCATGGCTCACTCGGGAGAGTGCGGTGCTGATAACACCAAGGCCACAGGTTCAG
>NW_007729196.1:79419-83419 GCF_000696425.1 Galeopterus variegatus
GCGACTCACTTATCCCAGGGTATAAAACCTAGGGCTGGCCGGTTAGCTCAGTTGGTTAGAGTGTGATGCTGATAACACCAAGGTCCAGGGTTCCATCACTGTACCAGTCAGCCGCCAAAAAAACCCCCAAAACCTTGGGTGAAAAAAAATACAAAACTAGGGCAGGCTGCTTCCCAAGGTCCCTCGGCTGCAGTGCAGTGGGACACTCACAGATGAGACGCCATCCACCTTGGGCAGCTTTCCTGAGCCTTGGGGGAGTGGCTCACCATGATTCCTAGGCTTCTGTCATCCCTTCCTGCCTTTCTGTAAGTAATAAACCTGCTTCATATAACTAGTGCGAGTGTTCTGTCTCGCTGGACTCAGGCAGGTAGTAAAAGTACAGCCCAAGATGCAGGAAGCTGAAGTGATAACCGGTGCACAGTGAACCTGCTTCACAACAAGCATTAGGCTGGACGGAGAACTGGCCAGGAGCTAAAATTCAAGAAATGAGTGACTTGATGTCAGAAAGAAAAGTCAGAAGAGGAGGCAGAGGGGAGTAGGGGTCTGATCAATGACAGGAGGGTCCAAGGTAGTGTCTGGGGAGGAAAAGGAGGAAAGGTCCGGAAGAGTTAGGTGGATGCACAGCTACCTCGAGGCCCAAAATGCCAGGATGATAAAAGAGGAAACAGGCCCTATGCAGGGAGGTGCATTGAGGACTCAGGGTCCTGGGGGAGGGAGAGCTAGGTTTATGTAACAGCAAGCAGGTAGGGGCAGAGGGGATATTGAGAACCAGAGGGCCCAGGGAAGGGTCTGGGGAGATGGAGCTAAATGAGGATTAGAATGCAGGTAATAAAGGGGCCCAAGGAACCTGAGGCCTCTTGTGACCAACAGCCTGGGCCTGCCTCACCCACTGCCGAAGCTCCAGCCCCCTTTAAAGCATGAGATGCCCAGGAAACTCGTTTAGGCTCATTCACTGTCTCCCCATCCTATGCCCCAGTTCCTTGTCCAGCCCAGAACAATTGTGTCCTTCCCCAGGCCACCAAGACCTGCAGGGATGGGAGGGTGGGAGGCAGTGAGACTCACTTTGGCCTGCAGTGAGTGTGAGGGGCCTCCAAGGGCAGCCTAGAGATTACTAGACCCGAAAGGCAGGGGAATCTCCTGGCCCACCATCCCCCCCATGCTCAGTACCATGAGAAAGTGGAGGTAGGGGATGAGCGGCAGGAGGCAGGTGGTAGAAACGTGTGATATGCGGCCAGCACAGAACCTGGGGCTGTGGGGGACAGCAGACCCAGTGCCCTGGCCCAGGAAAATAGTCAGAGCCCTGACCGGTGAGTACCACCCCTCGAGGCTGGACAATGGAGCTCAGGAATTCAGTGAGTGTCAGGGCGGGGGATTCAGAGTCGAAGTCAGAGCCCTGACCGGTGAGTACCACCCCTTGAGGCTGGACAATGGAGCTCAGGAATTCAGTGAGTGTCAGGGCGGGGGATTCAGAGTCGAAGAGCATGGTGGCCACTTACTGACCTCCTACCACATGCCTGGTACATTTCACGTGTAATATCACAGCTCTCCAGGGAGGTGCACATTGCTATCCCCATTTCACTGCTGAGCAAGCTAAGGCTGGGAGGTTAAGTAATGCCCCTAAACTGAGGTCCATCTAATCCCAGAGCCGTGTATTCCCTCTCCCTGCAAAGTGGGAGAAAGGTCAGGGCAGAGCTGGGGCTGATGGGGTCAAGTGGCCCTTGGCAATCCATCCACCAGGAATCTTGAAACCGAAGGAAGGGTCAGTGGCGCCCTCTGCCGGCCAGCCCTTCTCTGCATTCTTTTCCAAGGTCTCCCAGCCTGGGTCTGCTCAGGCCCTCCCCTCTGGGGTCTCCCATTCTCTGGTCTCCCACCCACCCTTCCTTTGCTCTGACCCGTATCCAGCAGCAGACTCGCGATGGCCAAGTTCCCATGGGACACGCTGTAGTGCAGGGCCGTGTTCCCGTTGCCATCGGCCAGGTTCACCACGTGCGCCAGCAGCTCGGGTCCCAGGCGCGTCAACCCTCCCAGCATCCCGGCCACGAGCTCTGCCTGAGAGCGCCGCTGGCTCGACACTCGAAACCACTCCTGGGCCACCAGGCGCGCCGCGCCCTGCCACGACAGAGGCAAGGCAGGAGTCAGCGATGGTCCAGCGCGCGGTGGCAAGGAGGGTGTGGGGGTAGGACTGCGAAGACTCCTTTGGCGACCCAAGCAGGGAAGGAAGGTCACTGCTTCTTCAAATCCAGGGCCATGGAGACCCAGAGGGGGACTAGGGCCGTGCTTCTTTCGGAGAGTATAGTCAGGTGGGTCCCAGACTCGAGGGGACAAGAGTCCTTCTGGGGAAGAATCTGTGGGCAAACCTGGAGTGCGTGAAGGTGGTGAGCTTAGGGAGTCTCAGAGAGAGGCTGGGGGAGGAACCGTTTTGGGGAACCTAGGAACGGTCAGCGTGATCTTTGGGCGGAGATCCCTTTGGAGAGCCTGGGCTCAGGGGCGGTCCCTGGCGAGAGGGAATGGAACTGGAGATTCTAGGAAACTGAACGAGACTTTCCTAAAAGGGAGTCAAGGGAGGTTCCTGGGGGGCCGTCGCGGCTCGCACGGTAAGGGATCTGTCTGCACTCACGCTGTCGCGGGCGACTCCGCGGGGCCGGCTGAGCTGCCTGTGCAGCGCTGCGCACGCCTCCCTCAAACGCGGGCTCAGCTCGCACCTGCAGAGGAGCCGGGGAGAGGCTCAGGAGGGATCAGGAGAGGGGCAGCCGCCCCCACTCCAAACCCCTGGCCCCGCTCACCTCCCCTGTGTCCCCAGCTGAAGCTCTGGCTCGGCCTCAGCCTCGGGGTCTCTGACGTCCCCGCCGGTGGGAGGGCCGGGGGTGCCTGGGTCGGATCCCCCGCCACTGTCGTCCTCGGAGCCTGAGGAGCTGCTCCTCAGGGGCTCAGCGGCGCTGTCCTCGCTGTCGCTGGCGTCCTCGCTGGATGAGCTCTCGTACCTGGGGACAGGGTGGGGTCGTCTACTGAGCCTCCCATGTGGGCTCCTTCTGGAGTCCTGCGAGGTGGGAGTGGCTGTCCCCATTTTACAGATGAGCAAACTGAGGATTGCCAAGACCGCGCTGTGAGCAGAGGGGCAGAGCTGGGATTCAAACCCCGGTCCATGTCCTCGCAGACGCTGCCATGGGGAGGGGGAAAGTGCTCACTCTCCGTTGAGGACCCCAACAAACTGCAGGCTCTTGGGTCCAGGGCTGGATTGGGCACCAGGTGTACCGTCTCTCTTCTTCATGATGGATTTCAGGATGCCTGGCAGGGATCAGACGAGGGCACTGAGTTCGAGTTCGACGGCCAGTAGACCAGGGCTCAGCGAAGGGTCTGGACTCACCCGCGGGGGCCACGGTCCTGTCTCCATCCGTGGATCCAAGAGGGTTCTCCTGAGTCGCGGAGGGGGCCTCCGCCGGGGGCTCGGTCTGTGTGGTCTTCTCCACACAACTCCACGGGGTTTGAGTGGCGGCCTCACGTGGCTGGGGCCGGGCCGTCGCCGCCTCCTCCTCCGCGGCCTGGTGGGCCTCCGCCAGCTCCTGTAGGCGGCTCCGCAGGAGCTGGCTCACCCCGCGCTGGTGCTCCAGGCTGGCGCGCAGCAGCTCCAGCTCGCGCTCGGCGGCCGCGGGGAGCCCCAGGAGTGCCTCTGTCACCCACGTGTCCGCCTCAACGTTCTCGGGGGCCACCTCCACGCCGGCCTCCCGAGTCTCCAGCTCTACCTGGGCACCCGCCTCTCGGGTCTCAGGCGTGGCCTCGGAACCCGCCTCCCGGGTCTGGGGCTCCCCATCGGGGATCCCTACCGCCACGTCGAGCGCGCCCTCGCTGCGCCTCGCCGCCAACCCGTCGGGGCCGTCAGCCCGGGGACTGGCCTTGGAGCGGACGCTGCGCTCGGAGGTGGCCAGGCGCTCGGTGAGCCGCCGCAGCTGGGCGAGCTTGTCCGGGCGCGCCTCGACCTCCCCGTCGGGCTCGGGCTGTCCGC
>NW_007729196.1:84419-100353 GCF_000696425.1 Galeopterus variegatus
AGCCCTGCTAAAACGCCGGCAACCATGGCAGGACGGCACAACGGCTCAGGAAGAAGAACGGGCTCTGCCCCTGGCCAGAGGGGGGGGCGGGTCCGGGGGCGGGGCGGGTGGCGGAGCCGCGTTCTAGCTCGTCCACGTACTTGAGGAAGTCCAGGTCCAAGTGGAAGCCATAGGGCGTCTCCACCGAGTAGGGCGAGCTCGGGCTGCGGGCGCCCCCGGTGAGGCCGGGGCACAGGCGAGGGCCACCCAGGTCTGCGGGCATGACGGGGACGTGGGGGGCGTCAGGCCAGGGAAACCCCAGAGAGATGAGACAAATGGAGTGTGACCTCCACAGCCCCAGGACATGCCTGCACGGCTGCACCCGCACCAAAATCGTGCGCACACCTAACATTGCATACACTTAACACCTGAGGCTTGCACGCCTATCTGTACCCAAATATTCTCACAATACGTGTTTATTGAGAGCCTCCTATGTACCAAGCATTTTTCTAGGCCCTGGGCACACAGCAGTGAGCAAGACAAACGTCCCTGCCCTCTTGTAGGGGACAGATAAATAAATGCAATCATTCCGAATGGTGCTTAGGGCAGTAATAATAGCACAATGAAACGATAACTGGAGGGTGCACGACTTTGGCTCTTCAAGGAAGGTTTCCTGCTGAGGGGACTATAAGTTGAGCCCTGCATGATAAGGAAGCAGCTGGGGACAGGAGGTTCCTAGAACACAGCCTGTGCAAAGGCCCTGGGGTGCGAGTGAGCTGGGTCAGCTGGAATAACAGCAGGGTGGAGGTCATGGTGCCCCAGAAGAGTTTAGGAAGGAAGGGAGCAGGGAGAGGAGATGGAGAGGTGGACAGGAGCAAGACTGTGAGGACCTTGAGGGCCACCATGGGGAGCTGGGATTTTATTCCACTTGTGATACGGTTCCACAGGTGGATTTTAAGCAGGGTCATGACACTGTCCAATGGACCTTTAGAAAGGGCTCTCTGGCCCCCGTGTGAAGGAGGGAACTGCAGGGCCCTCACCCATCCCAGCCCCAAGTGTGGATCTGTGCACACACATGTAATCTATTTTGCACACTCACCGGGCAGGTTCTGAGTCAGGGCAAACTTGGCCATGTTTCCTGAAGTTGCCGTCAGACACACCCTGAAAAAAGACCCCCCCAGGTGGGGGGTGAGGTAGGGCTGGGCCCTGTTCCTCTGATTTGAGCCTCTGGAGCCCACCTTTGAGTCTAAGTAAACAGACCCAAGAGCTTTTCTCCACCACTCCCTCACCCCTCTGCCCAGGCCTTTTCCTTCCCCCTCCTTCAACAGACCTTGAAACTTTGGGTTGAATGAATGTAGGGACCCCTAGGTGCCAGGTCTCAGCCTGCTGGGTAGAGGAGACAGGAAAGGCATAACGTGAAGAAAAAAAAAAAAAGATGATCAAGAAAATAAGAGTACGTGGGAGTGTGGGGGAGGTGTTGCAGACCTGCCCGGTTTTCTATCAATCCCTGGGGAAATCTGGAAATCTCCAAGCTCAAAAGGGCAGGCTGCGAGGCTTTAGGAAAGGAAGACAAGACTTGGAAGCCAATCCAGGGCTCATTAAAAACTCATCAGGTCTGATTCTGCATATTAACAAAGTAAAAAAAGACAGGATCTCTTGAATTTTTTTCTTCCTTAAAGAAATGCAAACAATGGGCCGGCCCGTGGCTCACTCGGTAGAGTGCGGTGCTGATAACACCAAGGCCCCGGGTTCGGATCCCATATAGGGATGGCCGGTTCGCTCACTGGCTGAGTGTGGTGCTGACAACACCAAGTCAAGGGTTAAGATCCCCTTACCTGTCATCTTTTAAAAAAAAAGAAAGAAAAAGAAATGCAAACAAGATATAATTGTGCATCTGAATTTTTACCCAGGTCACTTGTGAGACCCTTGTAGAAATGGAGAAATGTGGGCTGGATATACCAAGGATGCGAATCAATGGATACCTGTCTCCCTGGAATGTTTCTAGTGCAGTGACACAGGGTTCTGTCCTTGACTTGTAAGAGCTCGTAATGGGACCCACAAATATCTGAATTGTAAGAGCTGTGACTATCCATGGGGCTGGGGCTGGGGGTAAGTGACTCTTTTTTTTTTTTTTCCTTTTTGTCTTTTTTCGTGTCCGGCAACGGATCGCAACCCTCAGTGTCGCGCCCGTACGGACCGGGACCAGCAACGGGATCGCAACCCTCGGTGCTGCGCCCGCACCTCGCTCAGCCAGTGAGCGGGAACCAGTCTGTATGTGGGATCCGAACCCTCGGCGGGAGCGCCACCGCGCTCTCAAGCGGCGCACTGTAGCAGTGCGCCACTGGGCCGGCCCCGGTAAGTGACTCTTCAGGTGACAGATGGAAGCTCTAAAAAAAGTGAGGGATTTCCTTCTAGAAGAAAAAATTTGGGGGGCGGGCAGCTACAGGGATCTGAACCCTTGAGCCTGGTGTTATAACACCACATGCTAACCAATAGAAAGAAAAATTGTAAATTTGTTTAGAAAGTGAGGTGGGCTGGCCTGTTAGTTCACTTGGAAGAGCGTGGTGCTGGTAACACCAAAGTCAAGGGTTCAGATCCCTGTACTGGCCAGCTGCAAAAAAATTTAAAAGTCAGGGAGACTGGGCCACATCTAATAATGTGATATTTAAGAAGGACAAATATTGAGTTCATAACTTTGGGTCAAAAAGCATAGGATGGGAAAGACGGGGCTTCAGAAGGCCCATATGGAAAATCTTCAGGGTGGGGAAAGCAGCTTGTATCCAGTGCCTACTGTATAGCCTGCCTAATTAAATGTAACCCCCATACAATCCTACAAGATAGATATTATCATTAACATTTTCCACCTGGGGAAACTGAGGCACAGTGCAATTAAGTCCCTTGCCTATGGAAAATACCCTCAGATTGGTCTCTGCCCACCTTCTGGACTCCTCACCAGCAGTGCCCAGCCCAAACTGCCAAAACTTCTCTTTGTGTGTGTGTGTGTTTAAGCTGACCGATACATGGATTGGACCCTGGCCCCTGGTGTTATCAGCATCATGCTCTAACCAACTGAGCTAACCAACCAGCCCCTGGCCAAAGCTTCTCACTGCCCCCTTGCGTGTCCAGCCCTCTGCTGGTGCCTACAAGACCAAATCCATCCTTTCTCTGGCCCCCAGCCCATCTGTGCTAACCATCTGGCAACCCTCCCAGCCACCCTTCCAGCCTCTTGCATTCCTGTGATGATCACCTGTGTGCCTGACACCACCAGCCACATCAGCCTGCCTGAGTCATCCCCTGTTCCACTGCTGGAGGGACCCCTCCACTCCTCATGTCTGTCCAGCCTGGGTCCTTGACACAGCCCTACCCACCCCAAAGCCAGGTGGGGCCCCTTCCAGTCTCCAAGCAGCTGTTTCCGTCCTCTCACACCAGCTGCCAGAGGCGGACGAACAGGGCAGCAGGTCATCACTGAGGACAGCCAGTGCCTCTTCCCGCTTGTTTTCAGGAAATTGCCAGGGAAGAACTGGGTTATGGAAAAAGCCTGGACCGGGACTTAGGGGTCTGAGCCTGCCTCTCACACAGCTGAGCTGGCTGTGTGACTCCATGGGGTCAGCCTCCTCCTCCTGCGACCCGGTCACACCCAAATACCAGGCTCTGGGATCTCAGAAAACAGCTGTGGGCCAGCCCTAAGACCTAAACCAGCTGGAACAGCCAACCCCAGGGGCTGGGCTGAGAAATGGGTGGATATGGGCTGGCTGGTTAGCTCAGTGGGTTAGAGCCCGGTGTTGATAACACGAGGGTCTAAGGATTCAATTCCCCATACCATCCAGACATCAAAAAGTAAAAAAGAAATGGATGCGTGCCCCTAGAGTGGTAAATAATACTTTTGGCATTTACTATGAGCCAGCCCCCATTTTAACTAATTCAGGGGTATTATCTTCTTTTTCTTTTTAATCCTAGCTAAACCCTCTAAGGTTGGTTTTCCTAGTATCATATTCCTACCCCCACTGTACAGATGGAGAAACTGAGACGCAGAGAGATTTTTTTTTTTTTTTTTTTAAAGATGACCAGTAAGGGGATCTTAACCCTTGACTTGGTGTTGTCAGCACCACACTCTCCCAAGTGAGCTAACCGGCCATCCCTATATAGGGATCCGAACCTGTAGCCTTGGTGTCATCAGCACCACAGTCTCCCAAGTGAGCCACGGGCCGGCCCTAGACGCAGAGATTAAATGACCTGCCCAAGGTCACACATGGACAGAGGCAGGATTTGAACCCAGGCAGCCTGGCCAGAGTCCCTGTATTGGCCACCACACTCGACCGCCTTCTAGATAGAGCTCCTTTCCCTCCCCAGGAGGAGCGGGGAGCCGGAGAGGCTTTGGTCCTCGCAGCCTGCACCTATGTCAGTCCCAGACTGGGGGTGGGGGAGCGTGGAGGGGTGGGCTCACACCTTGGCCGCCCCAGGGATTGCAGCCTCACTGGAGTGGGGGCGTGTAGCTGCCCTCCCCCTCCGCCGCTCCCGGCCCTGGCTGTCACGTCTAGATCCGGATCGTTCGCCTGAGACCCCCTCATTAGGCCGTCACAGACGACACCATACGCCCCCATTCCCGCCCCAGGGACTATTTCGGGACGCAGAACTGTGATCATGAAACCTGAGGGATGGGGACGCGGCGAGCAGTGCGGATTCCGGTCCCGGGGAGGGGGCGCCTTCCCAGCTTTGAGGCCCTGGTTGGTGTCACTCCCTCATGCTGCGGTGGGACTCTCAGACCCTGGAGGTTGGGGATGGGGGTGGGGAGAGGCTGATGAGGGCAGGAGGGGGTTCTCAGCTCAACCCCCACTCCCCACCCCCCAACCAGGTCGGCCTCGCAGAGACAGAGCAGTTTCCTACAGGAAACGCCACCGGGCGGTCCCATCCGCTGCCTATTGTCTGAGGGTCCGGGGGCCGAACGTCCCTCCCCGCAACACTGTTTCCGTATCACCCCCCACACACACACCCACCCCCAGCCCAGCGCGAGGGGGCTGGACCCGGGTCCCCAAGCCGTCCGGGACCAACTCTGAGAACGTATCCCAGAGCAGGTTGGGGCGCCAGGGGGTGAACAAGGCCCCCAAGTGGCTCCTGCGGCGGCAAAGAGGACGATCTCACGGATCCAGAGCCCCCCGCCCCCTGCCCGCTCCGCTCGCTTCCCCCCGGGGCTCCCCGTGTGGGAGGGGTCCCAGCCCGAGGACACGGCGCCCGCCGTCGCAGCGCGCCGAGCCCGCAGACGGGCTGGAAGCGCAGCGCCCCGTCCCGGTGCCTCCCCTGATCAGCCCCCTCCCTCCCAGGACCCCCATCAGTGTCCCCGCCAAGCCGGCGTTTACCTGAACCCGCAGCCCTCGCGCCACGGCACCCGAGCCCGCCCCCTCGGAGCTCAGAGACGGGTTATCAAGGCCTGAGCCCTAACTGACGGCCACACCAGCCAACCAGCGCCCGACGCTCTCCGAACTGTCCAATGGTGAGGCGGGGTGAGCTGTGTGGGCGGGGCCTGTGGTGTGGAGCGGGGCCGGGGGCGGGGCCTAGAGCGACTGTCCGCGAGGGCGGACCCGGGGGCATTTCTGCCCCAGCAGCGCTCAAGTGCTGCCCAGTGCTGGGCTAAGGAGCTTGACTTTGGTCCACAGGGCACTGGCGGCAGAAGAGTAACCCGTCAGGATTTGTGTGCCTGGAGCTTATTTCCTAGTGTCTTGGGGGTGGGGGTATCAGGACCCCAGATCTTTCCCATCGCAGGGCCTTTGCACCTGCTGCTTCACCTGAGTGATTCTTCACTGCACAGTTCACGTGGCCACCTTCCCCTACTTTTCGGGGCTCAACTGTGTGTTCCCGCCTCCTAAGTGCCTAACGTGGCCTTTCCCCAGTCACTATCCAATTACTCTGCTTTATTAACCCAGTAGCTACTTCCGCTATCTGAAAAACAAACTCTCTGTTATTTATTTATTTGTTGGCCATCTGTTTCCCCCATTAAAGTGTCAACACCATAAGAACGAGGAATCGATGTGTTTTGGTCACTGCTTTATCTAGTGCCCCTGGCACACATTAGGTGCCTAATAAGTGTTTGATCAGGCTGGCCAGTTAGCTTACTTGGTCAGAGGTCAGAGCTGATAACACCAAGGTCAAGGGTTTGAATCCCCTTACCAGCCAAAACAAAAGAAAAAACCCCACAAATATTTGTTGAAATAATTATTTAAAATTACATCTAAGTCTTTAACCCATTTGGAGCATATTATGATCTAAAGTGACTATACAGATTGTTTCCCTCCTATTAAATTAGCATTTATTGAGTACCTACTGTGTGCCAGGCACAGTGCAGGTCCCTGAGGGGACACAATCCCTGCCATCTTGGGCCTCAAAGCTGAGAGGTGGAGACAGACTTTTAAGCTGAGGTTATGTTAAGCTAAGGATTATGTTAAGGGGTGACAGAGATGGGAGTCTGTGGGAGGAAAAAAGAGGGGGAAGTCCCTGACCTGGCTTGGGAGGGAGGACACGGAAGGTGGGGAGAGGGTTAGCGAAGGCAGCCTTCTGGGTGACACTTTAAGGAAAGGTGCTCCAGGAAGCAGAAACTGCACGTGCAAAGAAAAAGACATATGAAGGTCCACAAATGGGGACCTTAGGCTAGGTCAGTGTGTTGATGGAAGGTGAGCTGGACATACAGGCAGACGAGCGGGTTTGAAGCAATTCAGACTTTATCTGAAAAAATGGGGCCCATCCAGAGGCAGGTTGTTGAATTCCTGCAATTTATCGATTGTTTGTCTCAGTCCCATTCTGTTTTAACTACTGGAGTAAAGCTACAATAATATATTAAAGTGTATTTTAATATCTGATACTCCCTCTTTTTACAAAATTTCTGGCCTATTTTTATCTGATCTTCCAGATAAACTGGAGAATTCTATCAAGTTTCCCCATGAAAACTCCATTGGAATTTTAAAAATGTTTTTATTGTAAAACGAAGTTCACACACACAGAGAGCCAGATCCGAGAAACCACATAAAACAAATGTATAGTTTAAGCAGTTACTACAAGGGGAGTTCTCAACCAGGGGTAATTTTGCCTCTTGGGGATATTTGGTAATATCTGGAGACATTTTTTTTTAACAGGCTTAATTAATTCACTTTATTTTTCTTTGTGTAAAAACCCTATATTGAGGGCCGGCCCATGGCTCATTTGGGAGTGTGTGGTGCTGATAACACTAAGGCCACAGGTTCGGATCCCTATATAGGGATGGCTCGGTGGGTCACTTGGGAGAGCATGGTGCTGACAACACCAGGTCAAGGGTTAAGATCCCCTTACTGGTCATCTTTTTAAAAAATTAAATTAAATTAAATTAAAACCCTATGTCCTAGCCATGGCTGGAGCCTGGGTCCTCTGCACAGAGACTCTGGTGTGAGTCTTAACAAAATGGTCAGTGAATTCCTGATAGGGAGACTTGGCGAACACAGTCTCCTTCCAGAGATCAGGAGTCAGATAGCTGTATATCTTGGAGATGGCATCAAAGGTGGCCTTGGTGAAAGTTGCCCAGGGTGGCTGTGCAGCCCCGGCTGAGGTGCAGCAGTTGTCAATACCAGCCATTATCAGCAGCTTCTTGGGCACAGGGGCCAAGCCAATACCAGTGTCTCTGGGGGCAGGGATGAGGTGCACCAGCACAGAGCTGCAGCGGCCTGTCACCTTGCAAGGGACAGTGTGGGGCTTGCCAATCTTTTCCCACAGTAGCCTCTCCACACTGGGACAATGGAGAGCTTGGCCAGGGTGATGGCCCCTCAGATGGCGGTGGAGCACTTAACCCAGACTGACGTGGCCATCGTAGTCCCCAATGGTGACAAATGCCTTGAACCTGGTCCGTGGCCAGCACGGGTCTACTTTTGCATAATCTTCAAAACTTCATCCTTGAGGGATGCCCCCAGGAAAAAGTCAATGATCTCAGACTCCTTGATGGGCAGGGAAAAGAGAGAGATCTCCTCCAGGGACCTGATCTTCATGTCCTTGACCAAGTGGCCCAGCTTGGTGACAGGACCTACTCCTTGTCTTCAGCCTTGCCTCCACTGGCCTGACTGTGCTGCGACCCCAGCCCCAGAGACCGCTGTTGAAGCCTCACTGAAAGCCACCGTGGCCCCTCATCCTAGGACCCTTGGGGCCTCCTGGCCCTCCCGCTGCACCAGCATCGTCTGCCATTTGGTGTTCTCTCGGAGAAGTAGCTCTGAGACATTTTTTATTGTCATGACCAGAGGGTAGGGCGGCTATTATTGGCATCTAGTGGGTAGAAACCAGAGATGCAGCTAAATGTCCTACAATGCAGAGGACAGCCCCCACAACCAAGAACTATCTGACCTGGGGCTGGCTGGTTAGCTCAGTTGGTAAAAGTGCAGTGTTATAACACCAAGGTCAAGGGTTCAGATCCCCATACCGACCAGCTACCAGGAAAAAAAAAAAAAAAAAAAATTATCCAGCCTGAATGTCAGTAAGGCTAAGTTTGAGAAAACCAGCTCTTAGGAGCACATCATTATAGCCCCCACTCGGGTCAACAAATAGCAATTCACCAGCTACCCCAGAAGCCCCTTCGTAGGCTGTTTTCCAATCATAGCTGTCCCTTAAAAAGAAAAAAAAAGAATTTATTGCTTTATGGGTACAGGGCTTATGTTTAGGATGACAGAAAAGTTTTAGAAATAGAGGTGGTGGTCACATAATGTTGTGAATGTAATTAATTCCATGCAATTGTGTGTTTCAAAATGCTTTTAAAAAAGCTTAAAATGCGGGCCGGCCCATGGCTCACTCGGGAGAGTGCGGTGCTGATAACACCAAGGCCACGGGTTCGGATCCTATATAGGGATGGCCGGTTTGCTCACTGGCTGAGCGTGGTGCTGACAACATCAAGCCAAGGGTTGAGATCCCCTTACTGGTCATCTTTAAAAAAAAAAAAATGCTTAAAATGGCAAACCTTATGTTATGTATATTTTACCACAATTAAAAAAAAAGTTAAGGGGCCAGCCCGTGGCTCACTCGGGAGAGTGTGGTGCTGATAACACCAAGGCCACGGGTTCGGATCCCATATAGGGATGGCCAGTTTGCTCACTGGGTGAGCTTCGTGCTGACAACACCAAGTCAAGGGTTAAGATCCCCTTACCGGTCATCTTTTAGAAAAAAAAAAAAAAAAATTAAGAGTTTGGATTCCCACGCCAGCTGCCACCAATAAAAGGAAAAGAAAATATGTCTTTTAAGTCTCTTTTAATTCATTGATCTCCTCCATTCCTTTCTTTCCCTTGCAATAAGTCGATTGCAGAACTCTGGCTGTTTGTCCTGAAGTGTTTCCCATGGTCTGGGTGTTACTGATCCTACCCTCATGGTGTGGTTAGTTCAGCATGTTCCTCTGTTCTCCGTATTCCCTGCAAATTGGCAATTGGTTCTAGAACTGGGATCAGACTCAGGTTTGATTCCTTTGTCTTTTGACCAGGAGGCTCGTACTGTTTGTCCGTCTCTCCTTACATGAGGCTGGCAGCCACTGAGGATTAACTCATCCGGGGTTGCAAAATAGTGATGTCCCCTCTCTTAGATTTCTTCCTCATTTATTAGCTAGAATTTTTCCTCTGCAAGATGCTTCCTGTAACTTATGTACTATTTGGTTTCCCATTGGCGCCTTCATAGAGGAAAGACAAGAGCTTGATTCTTTTCCTTCATATACTTGTTTTCCAAACGTGATTCATTAGGCTTTTTTTTTTCTTTTTCTTTTTTCTGGCAGTTGGCAAGTATAGGGATCGAACCATGGACCTTGGTGGTATCAGCACCAGGCTCTGACCAACTGAGCTCACTGGCCAGCCCCAGGCTTTTTTTTTTCTTTTTCTTTTCTTTTCTTTTCTTTTTTTTTTTGTCATTTTCGTGACCGGTAAGGGGATCGCAACCCTTGGCTTAGTGTCGCCCACATCGCGCTCAGCCAGTGAACGCACCGGCCATTCCTATATAGGATCCGAACCCGTGGCGGGAGCGTCTCTGCGCTCCCAGCACCGCACTTTCCCGAGTGCTCCTAGGGCCGGCCCAGAGCCCCAAGCTTTTTAAAAACTATTATGAGCTTGTGGATTTAAACTCATCATGCTTTCACTCATCAGAGTTACCTTCTCTGATGGGCCCTTTGGCCAGTGGGAGCCTCTTCAGTTTGGTGCCTATGAAAGCAACTCTAGTGGCCTTGGAGAATTTTTTTGCTCTCTGGTACGACCACATGTTCCAGGCTCATCTTGGACATTTCTTGTCCTACACCTGGCATCAGCCAGAAAAATCCAAGAAATTATATTGCTAGGCTTTTTTTTGGGGGGGGGGACTGGTGGGTATGGGGATCCGAACCTTTGACCTTTGTGTTATCAGCACCGCGTTGTAACCAAGTGAGCTAACCAGCCAGCCTTGTAAGGATACATTCTTACTGCTAGGAATGTTCATTTGCTACTGGGTTAGTCATTGTGTCTAGGTCTTTCCAGTGTACAGAGCTAAGGGGAGATGGGAAATTACGTATATAATGCTTTACAAGTTCATTCAGATATTTCCAGTTCAAATTCAGGACTGCAGAGGGCCGGCCTGTGGCTCACTCGGGAGAGTGTGGTGCTGATAACACCAAGGCCAAAGGTTCAGATCCCTATATAGGGATGGCCAGTTAGCTCTCATGGGAGAGCGTGGTGCTGACACCACCAAGTCAAGGGTTAAGATCCCCTTACCTGTCATCTTTAAAAATAAATAAATAAATAAATAAATAAAATAAAAAATAAGATTCAGTCATTGCAATCATAAACATGATATACCTGTTAATTTTTTTTTTCTTTTTGGGCAGCTGGCTGGTATGGAGATCTGAACCATTGACCCTGGTGTTACAAGGTCGCACTCAGACCAACTGAGCCAACAGGCCAGTCCCCACACCTGTCAATTAATCCAAGACTTTAACCTCTTAATAAAGTGTTGTAGATTTCTTCCATCAAACCACACCCTGTTCCTTAAGGTTATTCTTTTTTGGTCGTTGGTGGCTACTTTTGTAGATAGAAGCTGTTTTCTTTCTTTTTCTAACCAGCAGTTTTTGCCATATGGGCATGCTACTGGCATTGTACATTTGTGTTCATCCATTATGTGCTCTATTTTCAAGAAAATGGGGAGCTGGCCAGTTAGCTCAGTTGGTTAGAATGCAGCTTTGTAACACCAAGGTCAAGGGTTCAGATCCCCCTACCAGTCAGCCCCCCAGAAAACAAACAAAAAAAGAAAATGCGGATGTGAGAGAGTGATGGATTTGGCAGGTGAGAGAGGAGCCAGGTGGAGGTGAGATTTAAAAGGTGAGAGAGACAGGGCTTCAGCCTGGGTGGAGCTGTTACCCGGCTGAGAGATGCAGGAAGGGTCAGTTTGAGGGCAAAGTCATTGTCCCTCCTCCGTTCAAACCTTCCCATGGCTCCCACCTTGTAAAAACCATAAACCTGGGCTGGCTGGTTAGCTCAGTTGGTTAGAGCACAGCCTTATAACACCAAGGTCACAGGTTCGGATCCCTGTACCAGCCAGCTGTGGAAAAAACCAAAAACCTTACAGTAGCCCTCACAGCCCTGCACGATCTGCTCCTGTCACCTGGTACATCATCTCTCCTCTTTCCCTTCCTCATTCTGCTCCGCCAGGCACAGTCCTGCCTCAGGGCCTTTGCACCTGCTATTCTCTCTGCCTGGAATTCTCTTCCTCCAGAAGCCCACATGGCTACCTCTTTTGAGTCTTTACTCAAATGTCACTATGAGGCTGCTGTGGCCACCTCCCCCACTCAAATCTCCCATAGCCTGGCACACAGTAGGTGCTCGGTAAATATTTGTTCACTAAATGGAAGGAACGAAAGGTGAATTCGAGCTCCTCGCAGACCAAAACTTTCAGAGGGACCCTGGAAAACTGTGCAGCCTAGCTAACCAGCAGGGAGATGTATATCAGGGATAAGGAAGTTTGATTGCTGTGGGCAAGGGGAACTCTGTGTGGGTCATGCAATGACCCTAGGCCTCTTAAACAACTCCCCCCCCCTCCAGATTCCTTTTTTATTTTGGTGGCTGGTGGGTAAGGGGATCTCAGTATCAGTATCAGAACCCTTGACCTTAGTGTTATCAACACCGCACTCTAACCAACTGAGCTAATCAGCCAGCCCTCCCCTGGAGTCCTAACACCCTGTATGTTCATGGTACGAAATGTGACCCTTCTCTGTCCCACCCTGTCCCAGCCTGAGGCTTGAGTCAGAGGAGAAACAAGAGAGTGAAACAGACGTTCCTGGCCACTCCAGAACGCACATAAAGCCCTTGGGAGGCACTTTCAGCCCCTTTGCCATTTCAAGGGCCTCCTGGAACTCCAGAGCAGCACCCGCCCTGGTCTGGAATGGATCTGGAATGCTCTGCTGCAGCACAGAGGCTGTGCCTGCCCCCGCAACCACCCCACCCTGACCTGAGACCTGGCTGGAGCTTTAATGGGCACCATCTTCATCCATCCAGCCCCCAAGCCTCATTTTCCTCTCTGCTCCCTAGACTGGTACATATAGTGTTAATTTCACCATCTGAATAGCTCTGGAATTCATTGCTGTCTCCCACCTCTAGTGATGGAAGACCCCACCCTTCCTGGCATGCACCTCTCCATAAGCCCCCCTGTGCCCTCCTGTACCCCCCCTCTCCCCACCCCCAGCTTTGAACAATTTGTAACTATCACCAGCAGAAGCATGCTGGGGTTTCATATGCCCTGAAGTCTCCTTTGCTTAAGCTGGTTGAAGGTTACCTGGGTGTGCATTCACTGTTACTCTTTATAAGGGTACTTCAGAAAGTTAATGGAAAGATTTGTATTATCTTTCAATCATACTTTTCTTTTCTTTCTTTTTTTTTTTTTTTAAACATGACTGGTAAGGGGATCTTAACCCTTGACTTGGTGTTGTCANTGCTGAAACTAGTGGGTTAAAGTTTTAGGGAAAACAGGATATTTGGTAGTCTCACTTATCCGCCGATAAGTTACAAAGGGAGAAATTGTAACTTTACTGAGGAAAAACTGAGGGATACCACCTTAACCAACTAATTATAGTTAAAATGACCAGTCATGAGGCAAACGGATATCATGTGCCTACTGATGTTACTGATGCACAGAGAAGGACACACCATGCCCTCCGTGTGGCATTTCTGTCAAAAATGCGTAACCCGAATTTAATCACGAGGAAAGATCAGACAAATCCAAACAGGGACATCCTGCAAAATGACTGGCCTATGGCCTTTACAAATGTCAGTGTGATGAAAGACGAAGAAAGGAGAAAGGACTAGGAATGTTCCAGATTAAAGAAAGCCTAAGAGACGTGACATGCAAATCCTGGATTGGACCAGGGACCAGAAGATAAAAATGGCTATAAAAGACATTACTGGACGATTGATAAAAATTTGAATGAGGTCTGTGGTTTAGACAGCAATATTATATCAATATTAAATGTCCTGATTGTGGTCGCTGTACTGTGGTTATGTAAAGCGATAGTTCTCAACCGGGGGCGTTTCTGCCGTCCAGGGGACACATGGCCATGTCTGAAGACGGTTTTGGTGTCACGACTGGAGATGTGCGCGCTACTGACATCTAGTGGGTGGAGGCCAGAGATGCTGCTAAACACCCGACAACGCACAGGACAGAAGGATCTGGCCCCAAACATCCACCGTCCCGAGGGGGAGGAACTCTTTGTAAGAGAATGCTCTTTTTCTCAGTAAATATAAATTGAATTATTCATATTCAATAATACAGGAATAAAGGGGAATCATGTCTGTGAGTCACTCTCAAAGTGTTCAGAAAAAAATGTGTATCTATATGTATACCTATTACTGTGTGTGTGTATATATATATATACATGTGTATATTCATACACACACACACACACACACACACACACACACACACACACACACACATATATAGTGTGTATTATAATTTTTTTTTTTTTTTTAAAAGATGACCGGTAAGGGGATCTTAACCCTCGACTTGGTGTTGTCAGCACCACGCTCAGCCAGTGAGCGAACCGGCCATCCCTATATGGGATCCGAACCCGGGGCCTTGGTGTTATCAGCACCGCACTCTCCCGAGTGAGCCACAGGCCGGCCCGTATTATAATTTTTTTTTTATTTTTAAAAGATGACCGGTAAGGGGATCTTAACCCTCGACTTGGTGTTGTCAGCACCACGCTCAGCCAGTGAGCGAACCGGCCATCCCTATATGGGATCCGAACCCGTGGCCTTGGTGTTAGCAGCACCGCACTCTACCGAGTGAGCCACAGGCCGGCCCCCGTATTATAATTTTTAATAAAAATAAAACTTTATTAATTTTTTGGTAGCTGGCCAGTACAGAGATCCAAACCCTTGACCTTGGTGTTATAACACCACACTCTAACCAACTGATCTAAATGGCCAGCCTAAGCTATTTTAATATATAATTTTTAATATATAGAATTACATGCACATAAAAATAATACAGATTAAAAGTTTAAGACATGCAAAATTATATTCAATAATTAGGAAAAAGGGAAGTCACGTTTGTGACTCTCAAAAGTTTCAGAAAAAAATGTGTATCTATATCTATATTTATTACTATCTGCATGTAAGCATATATATACACAGACATAGTGTGTATATACAACTTTTAATAAAAAATAAAATTTCATTGAAAGAGCGAAACATTCCAGCACCAAATAAACACTTTTTAAAAGGTACATCAATGAAGCAAGAGTTAAATGCAAGCATGGTCTAATTTCATACACTTCTGATTAATTGTGACCATTCTAAGTTGCTCACTTCTTTTTCCATTTATTAGTTCAAAGAGAAAAGTCCTTGTCATTTTTAAAAATCTATATCTATCTATCTAGACAGAAATAAGTAAATGTGGCAACATGTTGACACTTGGGGAATTTGGGGAAGGAGGACACCAGAATTCTTTGTACTATTCTTGCAATTCTTCTGTAGGTTTGAAATTATTTCAAAATAAAAAGTGAAAAAAAATTCATTGTTTAGATCTTTCTCCTTTCCTGCATAAAGTCTCCCCTGCTTTCCCACCATTCTGATGCTAAATCCTCATCCTCAGTCTCCAGCCATATCTCACCCCCACATTCCACAATGGACTGGATCACCCCATACTCATAGACATCACTCACATAAGTCACCAGAGAGGCAGGGAGCACAATTTTGGAAGAATTTGACCTATTAGTTATTTAATTCTTTCTTAGTTTTTGGTGGCTGGCTGGTATGGGGATCTGAACCCTTGTTCTTTGTGTTATAGCACCACGCTCTAACCAACTAAGATAAGCAACCAGCCCAATATTTTATATTTATTTATTTATTTATTTTTAAGATGACTGGTAAGGGGATCTTAACTCTTGACTTGGTGTTGTCAGCACCACACTCACCCAGTGAGCAAACCAGCGTCCCTATAGGGGATCGGAACCCGTGGCCTTGGTGTTATCAGCACCACACTCTCCTGAGTGAGCCACGGGCTGGCCCCCAATATTTTATATTTATTTATTTATTTATTTTTAAGATGACTGGTAAGGGGATCTTAACTCTTGACTTGGTGTTGTCAGCACCACACTCACCCAGTGAGCTAACCAGCGTCCCTATAGGGGATCGGAACCCGTGGCCTTGGTGTTATCAGCACCACCCTCTACTGAGTGAGCCCCGGGCTGGCCCCCAATATTTTATATTTATTTATTTATTTATTTTTAAGATGACTGGTAAGGGGATCTTAACTCTTGACTTGGTGTTGTCAGCACCACACTCACCCAGTGAGCTAACCAGCGTTCCCTATATAGGATCCGAACCCGTGGCCTTGGTGTTATCAGCACCGCACTCTACCGAGTGAGCCACGGGCTGGCCTTAAGATTTTATATTTAAAACTAACACACAGAGTTCGGATTCCCATATAAGCCAGCCGCCAGAAAAAAAAAAAAAAAAAA